>NW_027202358.1:0-265419 GCF_024711535.1 Dipodomys merriami | reverse complement strand
GCCTGAAACTCTGGCCCTGGGCAGTGAACTCAGAAACTGGGCCTTGAATTCAAAGCATGACCCCTGTTATTTGAACAGGGGCTCTGGATCTTGAATTTGGGACTGGGGACTTGAACTCAGAGCAGGCCTTAAACTCATAACCCAGGCCTTGAACTGGAGGCTTGAGACTTGCAGTCAGAGCCTGGGCCTGAAACTCTGGGCTTGGGCATTGAACTCACAGTCTGGGCCTTGAACTCGGGAGTCCGTGCCTTGAACTCAGGGTCTGGAACTTGAATTTGCATTCTGAGCATTGAATCTGGAGCCCTGGTCTTGAACTATAAGCCTCAGACTTGAAATTGGGTCCTGGGAGTTGAGCTTTCAGCAATGGAATTTGACTTGCAGCCTTGTCCTTGAAGTCAACCTCTGGAATTGAATTTCCTGCCTTAACCTGAAACTCTTGGCCTGGGATTTGTACTATCAGGCCGAGCCTTGAATTCTGAGCCTTTGACTTGCACTCACTTCCAGGGGAATTTAATTGAGGATCTCCGCCTTGAATTTGGGACCTGAGACTTAAACTGGGGCCCTGGACCTTGAATTCATTTCCTCTTTTCTGCCCCTCCCCTTCCAATACTCCACCCTAGAAGTTCTATAGTTCTTTTTCAACATAGTATCTTCTACATCTCATTGTTACAATGGGTCAACCTGTGTCCTTTTTTTGGCATTTTGGTATTTCCTTTCCCCTCCCCAAATTAGAAAATTGTATAAGCAAGATGCAGGGCACCCAAATCAAATACAGGAACAACAGGGGTAATACCATGGTAGAAGAACATACAAAAGAAACAAAAACATCATATCTCACATTAAGAACAACAGTAATTCTTTCTGATGGAGGCATAGAATTCCATTGTGTATAGATACCACATTTTCTTGATCCATTCATCTACTGAGGGGCATCTGGGTTGTTTCCATATCTTAGCTATGGTAAATAATGCTGCGATAAACATAGTTGTGCTGGTAGCTTTAGTGTGGTCTTGTTTGTAAACATTTGGGTAAATGCCCAAAAGTGTAATTGCTGGGTTATAGGGGAGCTCTATGTGAAGTCTTTTGAGGAACCGCCATACTGCTTTCCAAAGTGGTTGAACAAGTTTACACTCCAACTAACAAAGAAGTAAGGTGCCCTTCTGTCCACATCCCCTCCAGCATCTGTTGTTATTAGAGTTCTTGATTTTTGCCATTCTAACTGGGGTGAGGTGGTATCTCGATGTTGTTTTGATTTGCATTTGTTTTATGGCTAGGGAGGTTGCGCATTTCTTCATGTGTCTATTGGCCATCCTTCTTTCTTCTTCAGAGAAGTTTCTCTATAAGTCTTTAGCCCACTTATTTATTGGGCCGTTGTTTCTTTGAGGATTTGAAAGGCTTGGAAAAAATGTTATTAGGTTAAGTAAGCCAAGCCCAAAGAAACCTAGGTCCCATGGTTTCCCCGTTTTCCAATATGTAGTATATGTATGAGTCAAGCAGAAAAGGTATGATAATGTGATGTTAGGAAAATGCACCCTTAGATATGTATTTAAAAGTTTCTTTTTCTTTCATGCATTTGTTTCTAACAGATTTATAAGATTATTTCTTTGTTGCTTTGTATGCCCGTCCCCCACATTATAACCCCTGCTTTCACTATATTTGATGTCGGTATAATTTGTGGAGGCGAAGGGGAAAAACAAGTCGTTTAAGAATACAGGTGGGCCCGTTTCAACAATGAGAAGTACAAGTTGTCATGTGGAAAATGAGCTTTACAACTTTGGTGGGGGGGGGGGAGTGTTGAGTGGCGGGCTGGAGAGAGAGAGAGTCTGGGAAGGGATGTGAAGGGTAAACAGAGGAGGAGGCTGCAATGCTTGATAAGACATGTACTCATTCTCTTGGCCATGTAATTGTAACCCCTCTGTACAGTATGTTCACAATAAAAAAAATAAATACTGGGAAAAAAAGAACAACAGTAATAAAAAACCTCTTGTGTCTCTATCTTGGGCTTCATTTCACTTACCATCATCTTATATGGTCATATGTACATATTGGGCCTTTACAGCCTCTCTGGCTAGATTATCCTAGATGTACACTAGTTCTTGCAAATAAAGGAAACAACAGGACCTATGTTTCTTTGAGTCTAGCTTACTTCACTTGATACAATTTTCCCCAAGTCTTTCCATTTCCTAACGAATGAGGTGGTGTCATTCTTTCTGATGGAAGCATAGAATTGCATTGTATATAGATATATACCACATTTTCTTGATCCATTCATCTACTGAAGGGCATCTGGTTTGGTTCCATATCTTAGCTATGGTGAAGGTTGGATAAATAGGATTGCATAAAGCTACAGAGCTTCTGCATGGCAAAGGACATAGCTAGCAAGATCAGCTGAAAGGCCACGGATTGGGAGAACTTCACTAGCCATACAACAGACAAGGGACTCCTATCTGAAATATTTAGAACTCAAAAAATTAATCCCCCAACAGCAAATCCTCAAAGAAACCATTGCCTGATTAATAAATGGGCTAAAGACATAGAGACTTCTCTGAAGAGTAAATAAGAATGGCCAATAGACACATGAAGAAACGCTCAACTTCTCTAAGCCAGAAAAGAAATGCAAATCAAAACACCATTGAGATTCCACCTGGCCCCATTCAGAATGGCTACAATCAACACATACTGGAGTTATGTGGCCAAAAGGGAACTCTACTGCATTTTTGGTGAGAATGTGAATGTGTTCAACCACTTTGGAAAGCAGTATGGAGGTTTCTCAAGACTCAAAAGACTACACATAGAGCTCCTCTATGAACCAGCAATTCCACTTTTGGGCATTTACCCAGTTGCTCACATGGCTATCCTAAAGCTACCACAACAAATATGGTTTATTTGCAATGATTCTCTGCTTTTGAGGGAAGGTAGTCACCTCCTGCATAGGCGCCTTCTAGAGTCCTTGGGTCTGTCAGCTAGGGCAGGTCTGCTCAGGCGCATGCCTCTTCTGAACTGCAAGCACCTGGTACTGTGCAAGCACATCCTGGGGTCCTTGGGCTTGTCAGTGATGGCGATTGTCCTAAGGCACATGTGGTATCCGTACTGAGAGCTCCTCGTACTGCCCATGTATGCCCTGGGTCCTTGGGTCTGTTACTGCTGGCAAACTTCCCAACACAGGAAGTGCTCAGGTTGCCCATGTATGCTGTATATTCATATGCCTGGTAATGCACATGCATGGTTGTCTCTCTTCAGGGCACCTGCATGCAAGTCCTGGAGTCAACTGCCTGCTAGAACCCATCAGCCTTACAGTGTGCGTGTGCATCTTGTTGTTCCAGCTAATCCGGCCTTGTGTGAATATCTGGTGGCACAAGGGAGACGTTTGTACACACATGCATCCTGTTGCATGAAAAGAGAGCTGGTGCACATGCCCATTCAAGCACACAGGAGACTGTTGGTGCACATGGGCCCTCCCATGTGCATGCACGTGCTGTTGTATGTGCATTTCCTATTGCTTGTGGTCCTTTTCATGCAAATGTGCATGAGGGTGCAGGAACATTTCCTGATGCTCAGGATTCTGCCCAGGCTTAAGGACCTGCCGGGGTGCAAAGGCCAGGGACTGTGCACAAGGAAGTTCATTCATAGGGCAGTAGGGTGCACGGAGCATGGATGTGAGCCTCATATTTTCTTTACACAGGAGTTGAGTGTGTCCTGAAGAACAAAGGTTGCTGGAGTTCCATGTACTTCCAGTCTGCTGAGAATCTTTGAGAGCGATGTCATCTCAGGAAGACTCGGATACAGTGGACACGAGACTCCGCATGGGCAGCACTGTGCCCTCCACCAGGGGCAGCAGCAAGAGCAGCTTCCTGCACATGGCCTGGGGCTCAAAAGTATTGCCGCTGCCCTGGGTTCCAGAGGCATGCTCACTTCCCACAGGTTCTGGACATCTACCTGGACAGACACCTGGAGTGCTCCCTGGACAGACACCTGAGCACCTACCTCAACACCTGACTGGACACACAGCTAAGCACCTACATGGACAGCTACCTGGACATGTACCTGGGCAGACACCTGGGTACTTGCCTGACAGACACCAGGGCACCTATCTGGACAGCCAGCTGGACGTGTATCTGGAAAGCTACCTGGACACCTACTTGGACACCTACCTGGGCAGAGACCAGGACACCTACATGGACAGATACCTGGACACTAAGCTGGGCACCTACATGGACAGACACCTGGACTACTACCTGGACATATACCTGGATATGTAGTTGGTCACCTCCCTGGACTCCTAGCTAGACACATACTTGGACACTTTCCTAGACACCTACCTGGATATGTCCTTGGCCACATTCTGGAAACATACCTGGACAGCTTCCTGACACCTTCCTGGACACATACTTGCACAGCTCTCTGGACACCTGTCTGGACACCTACCTGGACACGTATTTGTCACCACCTTCCTGGACACATACCTGGACACCTACCTGGATACCTATTTGGACAAGTACTTGAACATCTACCTGGACATCTATGTGGACACCTTCGTGGACATGTACTTGGACACGTTCCTGGACATCTATGTGGACATGCACCTGGAAAACTACCTGGATAACTACCTGAACATGTACCTGCACAGGTATATGGACATCTACCTGGACCTGTTCTTGACACCTACCTCGACATGTACCTGGAAACCTGCTTGTACTCCTACCTTGGCACATACCTGAACTTGTACCTGGACACCTGTCTGACAAACTACCTGGACACGTACTCGGACACCTACCTATCTGAATACCTACCCAGACACCTAACTCGACACATACTTCGACACCTTTCTGGACACCTACCTGGATACCTACCTGAAACATTCCTGGACACCTACCTGCACACCTACCTGGACAGTACCTGGACACCTACCAGGACACCTACCTTGACGCCTACATGGACAACGTATGTGGACACCTACCTGGATATGTACGTGGACACCTTCCTGGACATGCCTGGACACCTACCTCAACACCTACCTGAACATGGAAACCTACCTCCAGGTGACCTGCATTTGGACACCTACCTCAACATGTACCTGGATACCTGCCCAGATATTTACCTGGACACATATCTTGACATATACTTGGACACCGTTCTGGACAAGGACACTTAACTTGACACATACTTGGACATCTTTCTGGACAGCTACCTGGACACCTTCCTGCCATGTACATGGACAACTACCAGGACACATACCTGGACTCCTACCTTGACACCTAACTGTACACATATCTGCACCACTACCGGGAGAGCTACCTGGGCACCTACTTGGGAAACCTTTTGGATACCTCCCTCGGCACACACATTTACACCTCGCTGGTTACCTACCTGGCTGGATACCTGGGCAAAGAGGAGGTCATGTTCTGGGCCTTGGCCTGCAAGTGCTGTGTGGCACAGTCTGGTGTGGCCGACTGGGTGTTTTCTAGGGCAGCTTTCTGGCACAGGGAAGAGCCAGCCAGGACCCTATTTCCAGCAGCCCGGGTGTGGAGGCCACTATCCTCATAACTCAGGCACACATAGCCCTCACTCACACTGAGGACTCTACCCTCAGTTCTCTGTCCCACTTGGAACCATGTGTCCAGCAGCCATGTCCTAAGGGTTTGTCCCTGAAATTTTTCCCTTTTCTTCCCCCCTTCCACCTCCTGGTTGTAATACCTGAACTCTGCAGGTGGTCACTGTCCCTCAGCTTTTCAGCTCAAGGCGAGCACTCTACCACTTGAGCCATAGCACCACTTCCTGCCTTTGCTGCTTATGTGTGCTGAGGTATTGAACCCAGGGCGTCATGCATGCAAGGCAAGCATTCTACCACTGAGCCCCCTTCCCAGCTCCCTTTCCAGGGTTTTATCTCTCTAGGAGGTTGATGGGGAACTTTTGCCTTCAGGAAACAAACCCAATCATGGGGAACATTTGACTTCAGGGAAAGGGAAAGGGAAATCAAACCCAAGCTTGAAGCCTTGCACATGGTTAAGGAGAAATGCCCGGATTCTCAGCAAGGCCAGCGAATGTTCAGACAATGTTCCTCTGTGGTTTCTGTTTTAACACCTAGCTTGTGAAACCAAAGTTTATCACTTGCAAGGATGACTGCAAATATTCTGCTTCTGTATCTGTATGCTTGCTTGTAAAACACTAAAGTGAGGATATAAAGAGAAACTACTGCTTGTGTGTTTTTCACCTTTGTATACTCAGTCTCCCATTAGCTTGGGGTATACTCTGCTTCCCGAATAGTAGAGTGTTAGCCACCACAGTGGTCAATAAATCTTCCTAGCCTAATTGACTGAGTGTCTTGCAATCTTATTTGGATTCAGAATAAAACAGTCTGAGAAGCCAGGTGCCAGTGTCTCATGCCCCAGCACCATCCCTTTCCCCAAGACCAGCCACATCCCCTGACACTTTTAGTCATCCATACACACACAGTAGATCTGGCTACTTACAGATGGGACCTTCTCCCAGCCTTTGGCCTCTTCCCCAATGCCTCTCCCCTGAGCGCGCAACCAATCACATGGTTTATGTTGCTTTCTCTACTTCTGACCTACCTAACTGGATGCTTCATACTCTTGCATTTTATGAACAGCCACCAGGTATAATTGAGCATCCAGAGTTCATATATTTCATCCATTATTTCATTGAGGAGTTCTTACTGGCTCAGTTCTTGATAGAGGAATGGCACCGCATCAGTCAGGGAGTGCTCAAGGCTGTCTGGATGTAAATGGACAGCCTGCCACAGATCCTGTCCATCAGGAGCATGGACATGCTGTGAATCTCACAGTATGGGACTACAACACCAATCACTTTGGAGAGGCTATTACCAGTTGCTGCCAGGCTCTGATGATGGGACTAAGAGCAGCTGCTTGAGAGCCCACCAGCATGTCTAAGGTAGGAGAAGTTCGTCAGGAATCAGATGAGTCCTCTTCAGCTCCTCCTCCTCCAGAAGGCTTACCCTACCTATACTCCCGTAGAGCCCCAGGCCCCTGAGAAAAGGCACATAATGTCATCTTGCCCACCCCAGACATCAGAAGGAAGCTCCAAAAGTTAGAAGGCTTTGAGGGAAAAGTGATGCCAGAGTTAATGGAAGTAGCTCTGAAGGTTTTTGTAAACAGGCAAGAGACCGAAAAGGAATAGAAAAGGGCAGAACACAAAGTGGCAGAGAGGGACTAGGAGAGAACAGTCTCTTGAGCTGTCCTAGCTGCTATGAGTGTAGCTGGAACAGCAGGAAATGAAAAAGCCTGAGGTGGAGAAAGAAAAGGTTTAGGACACAAGGAAAGAGAGAAGCACTTTCCTCCTTAGCCCCCATTAAAGAGAAACCAGTGTGCCTACTGTAAGGAAGAAGGGCACTGGAAGCGGAAATACCCACACAGGAATTTAAACAATGGAAATTTATGACAGTATAAACAGTGATGGATAGCATGAACAAGGAAGATACCAACAGTATAATTCCTTTGGTATTCACTTTGAAAGGTGAAAAAGTCCACCCATGGTAATTGTCCATTGATTCATCACACTGTGTTAATGACTTCAAGACTGAAAATACTATTAATGTGAATTAGACAATGTCTTCCAGTTTGAGGGTGGAAGTGAGTTTTCAGTTGCCATAAGCAGAAGCATGGCAGAGTACTCTAAGTTCAGGAACTGCAAGGAAGCATCATTTGGGCCAGCACAGAAACCGAGCTGCGATCCAAATGTTAAAGGTAGTGTAAAGTAACAATTGTGATGGTCATGCTGTATTAAGCCTGGCATTTCTCCCTGCTGAGGGAAGGGATCTGGATCTGCTTAGCTTAGACCAGAGAAGTTGAGTAGATATAAAGAAGGACCATTCTAAATTTCCTTTTGATGACCTATAGGCAAACTTTATTAGGTTTTGCTCTTACATATTGTAGGCTAACCTTCTGAAGAAGAGCTGTTGCCTTCCAAAACACTCATTCTCATTTCTTTTGCCATAACTGCTTGAAAGATGCCACTATTGTCCAATGGGTACAATAACCAAATTGATTGGTTTTTCTAAATTCACAATATAGGAATTTCAGAATTATTTGGTTATAAAGGGCCCTGGGGTGTATGCTGTCTTAATGCAGCAAAAGGCAGTCATATTTCTTCTCTGTGAAGGGCTAGTTACTTTGATGACACATTACCAATTAAGAAGCTTCTGCAAATGGAAATAGAGTTCCACTGTCAACATTTGAACTTGAATGAATCCAAATTTCTCTCAATGGTTTAGTTGAAAATTCTCTGCAGGAAATCTTTATATATTTCTCCTTACTATTCCTCACTGAACCATGGGAAGAATTAAAGACATAGCTACAAGGGTGAAATCAAACTGGCAACTCCTCCTACCTATGAGTACACAAGTGCAGTAGGATTTCAGATTTTATTGAGTACTTTTAAATTTGGTAACACTCTTTGTATTCTTCATGATGGAATTGTACATTATAGCTAAAAGACTGTAGGAACCAGCCACCGGTGCATTACACCTGTAAACCTAGCTATTTGGAAGGCTGATATTTGAGGATCAGGGCTCAAAGCCAGCAGGAGGAGGAAAGTCTGTGAGACTTTTACCTCCCATTAACCATTGGAAAACCAGATGTGGCCCTGCAACTCAGGAGGTAAAGCACTTGCCTTGGGCTGATGGTCTCAGGGTCAGTGCCCAGGCCCAGAGTTGAAGCACCACGACCAACAGAAAAATAAGAAGATTTTAGACCTGATATTTTTGAGTTGGTTATATACTTTCAGTAAACTCTCCCAAGAATGATACATATCATTTAAATAAATCTTTGTGTGAAATTATTCTGAGCTCATTTTCATTTTTTATTACATTTCAATATGACTTCAGAATCATACATCTGTGTATAGTAACATAGAACATTGAACATTGTGGGGCAGTCTGTGACATTACTATCTGATGCAGTTGACAGAAGCATAAGTTGATCTGCAAGTCCTGAGGTCATGAACTGGAAATGAGCATGCTTTGTCCTATCGTAATAACAAAGAACAATCTGAAGGGAGACAGTTTAAAGGTGACAACTGTTGGTAAAAAATCAATCACTGGGGGTGGAGATCCTACTTTATTGAATCCAAATTACTTTAGGAGATACCGTTCAAGCCATACCATTTTTTCACCTTCCAAACACAATTTCTGTTTGGTCATTTGTTTGGCTCTTGGATGTTTCTAGATTATACAATAATGAACAGATATTATCTTTCTATTTCTACATTCTCATGTCTGTTCTGATGGTATTGTCTCAATACTGCAGCTTTTGTCCTATGTGCAGCAATATCTGAATGCTTCTGTTCCTATCAGTTTAGAAAATTGCAAATTCAAACTAGTATAAATGGAAAGTCACTGATATTCATGGTATAGTTTTAAACACAGTAAGACATATATCTTTCTTCTCTTGTGTGATTCAGAATCACTGCACATGCATATTAGGAAGCTGGCTACTATTTAAAATACAGTGCTAAGAACAGCTTTTGAGTGTCACTATTCCCAAAGTTTCCTTTCCTTTAATTCAAGAATCTACATTGAAATATTCTTGTGTAAAATTTTCTACCTGGATGAAGGTGGCTCACACCTGCAATCCTAGCTTCAGGAACTGGAGACTTTTGGATGGTGGGTCAGAGCCACCAGAGGAATGAACATATACGAGAATCTTATCTCCAAATAACCACCAGAACAACTGGGAGTATCACAGTGGCTTAAACTTGTAGAGTGCTAAGCTTGAAAAAATAAAAAAGACCGTAGAGATATTGGAAGGGCCCTGAGTTCAATGCAAATGACCTATACAAAATCCTATCTGGTATGTATCAGAAGATGCCAGTTGCACAGAAGAGAATTCTAAAAAGATGACATTAACTGCTAACAGCTATTACATATCAGCAAACATTTTACAAAATATTTCAGACAATTTGAAATATGATTATTAATTGTTTCTTTCTGGCATACGTTATCAAGAGAAGCTCTACAAAATATGGATAACATATTCTAGGTCTGGAATGTTATAAGGACTAACTGCTACTTCACATCTATTTTTGTTTGTTTTACTATATTATAAATACCTGAATTAAGTACCTCCCTCTGTCTTATTCTTTTTAAATATGATTACTCAGTTGTAGGTTTGACAAAATTCCAGGACGGTTAACATTACATCAGAACTTGACATTATTTTCCTTTAACATCAATTTATTTTCTGAGAACAGATTTATATCCACAGGTCTGATATCATTTACCTCCATGTCATATTCTAAGAAATGTGTATTATACATGTTTTTTAATATGTTATATGGTACAAAGTATTTCAAAGTAAATATTGCTTTATTTAGATATTTATATTTGCAAGCAATTACTTCACTCCTTGCTGAATGAATTTCATTAAGGAAAGCATTATACTGTCCTCCAGTCACCCTGTTTCAGTGGCTCAAATATAACAATCCAGTTCTTACGTGTTGCTGGAAATACTTTTATTGAAGTGAATCAGTACTTCAGTAGACCAAACAGACTATCTAAACAAGGGATGTAAAGGCAGTACTATGTATGTACAAATGATAGGATCATAGTTCTCGTGAGTTAGAGGTTAAGAAGATACCAGCACACAGTTCTAATGAAGCCTGGCACAATTCCTGTGAATTCTATGATGAAAATCATAGCACTCTCATAACACTCAGAAATGGAATCTTTCCTTTAGGACAGAAGGAAGCATTTCACTTGATACAAGTTGGCTTGGTGATAAAGGACCTGAGATCATGAACAGGAAGTGTTTATGTCATTGTGACATTAATTGGGGTCCCAAAGAGAGGAGACACAGGAAGTGACCACTGCAAATGAAATGTCTACTGGATGTAAGGTCTTCCTGCTGTCTTTGGTGAGTCTCCTTATCTTTAGCAGACAACAAAATGCTCCCAAATCAGCTATCAATCTAGGTGTGTTTACCCACTTATGCTTTCATTTTATTCTTAGATCTAAGCATTAATCATATTCAGAGCTTTTCTGAGTATTAGCTGTTGTCTTCTTACAAGTTTATTCTCACATCTTATTTTCTAGTTTTGATTGAAATGCCTTGACACTACTCTCTGAGGTATTGTTTCTACCATGGGATGATAGCACTAATTTCTAAATTTCTGTCCCGATATTCCATCAACTCCCCAAATTTAAGCTTTAATCTTTGCTAGTAAGCTCTTTCGCAATATATCTTAGCAAATACTAATAGCAGGTATTGTGAATGTCACAGTATACTTGGGAAAACTAATCGTAATCCAGTCAGATGAACTTTCCTATGACTATTTATTTTCTGTATCTTCCTGAGAATGTTCAGGCAAAATTCTGAACTGGGATCCACAATGTAGGAAAGCTCTACAAAATTCAGTAAACAAAATATACATTTTAAAATGAATTTCTATTTTTAAAAAAGTTGGTTGTAAAAAACATATGAACATTTCTGTGAATTTCACTAGTTATCCTTCATATACACCAATGCATCGTATTGGATTAACCCTGCGAGGTCAAAATGTACAATGAGGAAATTCTGGGAAATCTTCGTATCTAAAACAGGACTTCAAATACATTTAGTACTTATACATATGTACTATATCCTGATATAAAAAATTTCTGTTTTCTGCAGAAAACAGAAGAGAACATACCAAAAAAGAAGAGAACATCCCAAATAAATAAACTCAAAGATGAGAATAGAAACATCTCCACAGAAAGAAGCAAGAATAAGGGAATACTTCTTAAACTTTTATGCTAATAAGTTTGCGCACTTGGTAGAAATGGACCTTTTCCTAGCAAGTATCGACATGCCAAAACTAAATGTAGATGAGTTAAACAATCTTAACAGGCCCAGGTCAAACACTGACATAGAAACAGCAATAAGAGACCTCCTATCTAAGAAAAGTCCAGGAGTAGATGGTTTTACAGTGGAATTCTACAAGGCCTTCAAAGCAGAGCTCACACCAATACTCCTCCGCCCCTTCAATGAAATTGAAGGAGAAAGTTCACTACCGAACTCATTCTATGAAGCCATCAGGACCCTCATCCCAAAACCAGGTATGGACTCAGAAGAAAGAAGAGAGAGAACTAGAGATCAATATCTTTGATGAACATTAAGGCAAAACTTCTAAACAAATTTTGGCCAATCGACTTCAACAATGAATCCAGAAAATCATACACCACGATCAAACAGGATTCATTTCAGGGATGCAAAGCTGGTTCAATATACTCCAATCAATTAATATAATTCATCACATCGGCAAGAGCAAGGATAAGAACCATATCTTTAGCTCAACGGATGCAGAAAAGGCATTTGGCAAGACCCAACAACTCTTTATGATGAAGGTTCTGGAAAATTTAGGAATCCATGGAACCTTCCTCAATACAATAAAGGCTGTATATGACAAACCTACAGACAGCATTATACTTAATGGTGAAAAACTAAAGCCATTTTTTCTTAACTCTGAAATGAGACAAGATGTCCACTCTCTCTACTTCTCTTCAGTCTAGTATTAGAATGCCTAACTACAGCAATAAGACAAGATGAAAACATAAAAGGGATCCAAATAAGGAAAGATGAGGTAAAACTCTCCCTCTTTGCAGATGACATGATCTTGTATTTAATGAATCCCACGGACTCCACTCCCAAATTACTCAAGCTGATGCACAACTTTGGGAAAGTTGCGGGGTATAAAATTAACCCTCAAAATCAATGGCTTTTCTGTATGCCAGCAATGAAAAAAGTATGACTGAAATCAGGAAAGCAACTACATTCATATTAGCCCCACAAAAAAATAAAATACCTAGGAATAAACTTAAGCAAAACAGTGAAGGACCTCTCTGATGAAAACTTTTAAAAATCTTTAAAAAGGAAATCAAAAGAGAACTGAGAAAGTGGCAAAACTTCCCATGCTCCTGGATTGGAATGATCAACATCATGAAAATGGCAATACTTCCCAGCGCTATCTACAAATTCGATGTGATACCTATCGATATTCCACCGTCATTCTTCAAGGAAATAAAAGTGACAATCCAAAAATTCAGATTATACAATAAAAGACCCTGAATAGCAAAAACGATCCTTAGCAGAATGAATAGTGCTGGAGGAATATCATTATCAGATTTCAAAGTCTACTATAAAGCTATAGTGATCAAAACATCTTGGTATTGCCACAAGAACAGACCTCAGGACCAATGGAACAGAATTGAAAACCCAGAAATGAACCTACAGACCTATAGCCAACTAATCTTTGATAAGGGAGCTAAAAAACATAGCTTCTTCAGTAAATGGTACTGGCAAAATTGGTTAACCACTTGTAGAAAACTAAGGCTAGATCCTTATATATCACCCTGGACCAGAATCAACTACAAATGGATCAAAGACCTAGGAGTGAAAGCAGACACTCTGAAAACATTACAGGATGGAATGGGAAAAACCTTAGGTCTCCTTGGCACAGCTGAAAATTTTCTTAATAGATACCCAGGAACATAACAAATCAAAGAAATGTTGGACAAGTGGGATTGCATGAAATTGCAGACCTTCTGCATGGCAAGGATATAACTAGCAAGATCAATAGAAAGCACACAGATTGGGAGAAGATCTTCACTAGCCATACAATGGACAAGGGTCTCATATCTAAAGTATACCTGGAACTCAAAGAATTAAATCATCCAACAAAAAAAAATCCTCAAACAACTGACCAATAAATAAGTGGGCTAAAGGCTTACAGAGGAACTTCTCTGAGGAGGAAAGAAGGATGGCCAATAGACACATGAAGACATATCAACCTCTCTGTCCATAAAAGAAATGCAAATCAAAACAACACTGAGATACCACCTCACCCCAGTTAGAATGGGTAGAAGCAAGATCTCTGATAACAACAGATGCTGAGGAGGATGTAGACAGAAGGGAACTTTACTGCATTATTGGTGGGAGTGTAAGCTTGTTCAATCACTTTGGAAAATAGTATGGAGATTCCTCAAAAGACTCCACATAGAGCTCCCCTATGACCCAGCAATCTCACTTTTGGGCATTTACCCAAATGATCACAAACAAGAACACACTAAAGTTACCAGCACAACTCTGCTAATTGCAGCATTATTTACCATAGCTAAGATATGGAACCAACCCAGATGCCCCTCAGTAGATGACTAGATCAAGAAAATGTAGTATATATACACAATGGAATTCTATGCCTCCATCAGAAAGAATGACATTGTCCCATTTGTTAGGAAATGGAAGGACTTGGATAAAAATTATATTAATTGAAGTAAGCCAGGCCCAAGGCAACATAGGTCCATGGTTTCCCTTATTTGCACTAACTAGTATATGTCTGAGACAAGCAGAAAAGCTCAGATTAGTTGATGTTAGGTGAAATGATCCCCAAGATAAGTATTCAAATATTTATTCTTTCATGTGATTGTTTCTAACATATTTAGAAGATGATTTTTTGTTGCTTTGTATGTCCCACCCCCATGGTATATCCCTTGCTTTCACTTATTTGATGTTGTTATAATTTGTGGAGGGGAAGGGAAAAAACAATCGTTTAAATAGGGATACAGGTGGACCCATTGCAACAATGAGATGTACAAGACATTATGTCGAAAAACAAACTTTACAACTTTGGAGGGAGGGGGAGTTGGTGGGGGTTGGGAAGGGATGGGAAGGGGAACCAAAGGAGAGGCAGCAATGCTTCATAAGAAATGTACTCAGTATCTTGCCCATATAATTGCAACCCCTCTGTATGGTATTTTCACAATAAAATTTAAAACAAAAAGAAAATAGTAAGAAAGGCAAAATCAATGAGGCTTGGTACTCAGAAAGTACTGACAACCACCTAGTTTGTTAAAAACTGCTTAATCATCAATAACATAGGGGCAGCATTATGCATGACATTTTTTTTGCAATTGTATTCAAGATTTTTGTATTATATGACTTCAATATTTTCCATATGTTGTTATTGTTCTTAAGTCAATTCATGTTAGCCTCCTCATCAAAAGAATACATATCACAATACCCTTTGATATGCAAGTGTTTAGGAAGTGAGCAGTGGAGAAAACATTTTTACTTAATTCATTTGAAATCATAAAGAAAGTACTTCCAAAGATAGTAACATTTTATTGTAGCTTTTATATCACATCTGGACATATTATTTGAATGTCTGTAATTCCTGATAGTACACTAGAGTTTATAAATGAGCTGTATTTCTACAAGTGTTATTAAACTTTGCGAAGCCGGTGTGTTCACCATGGCATTAAAATTTAAAACTTGAGCAATGACTCGTGTTACAACAAAATGGTAAGACAAATGACAATGAAAGATCCAATGTAACACCATTTCTCACAAGACAATATGTTGGATTATGATTTGTACAACCTGGAGAGGAGATGATGGGAGTGGGGGTGGAAGAGAGAGAAAAAAATGAGTAAGGGGATAAAACCCTCAACAAGAACTGTACTTACTACCTTTCTTATGTAACCATACCCCCCTCTACCTCACCATGAAAAGAAAATTTAAATAAAAAAGAAAAGTTAGACCTAATCATAGAAGTGATGGAATGACTAGTGTTGCATATCACATATTTAACTCACTTTGAAAATGGTGAGAATGAAAATATCTATTAATTATTCTTTGAGTTCAAATGGCAATTAGCTACTTTTTGGATATACAAGACCAAGAGAGCACAAAAAAAATTAGGCTAATTAGCCTAGTGATATTTTTAAAAGTCTGGTATTTACCGCAATCCCTATGAATATCCTTGTTAGGTATTTCCAGATTTCAGGATGTATGTTAGGGTCTTTTGCAAAGAAAATATATAAATATGGTTTTGTCCTACCCCTTTGGAAAAACCACTCCAGTCCAAAAGGTACACATGATTTTGAAGCATTTCTCATTCCCCAAACTTACTTTTAGTAGATAAATAGTTGAACAATTATAATCAGAAGAGGTTTATTTTTCCTTCCGACTAAATCTTAACTATTTTTTGAAAAGGCATGCTTCTTACTTGCAGGGAGCCATACAATGGTTCTTCATAATTTCTTCAAGGCAAAAGGCAAGTTTCTTTTGTTTTTCTCACAATAAGTCATTTCATTGTTCATAGGTATTTTAATCTATGAGTCAGAAATCTTCAATAAAATTACCATACTTTGCCGTATGGTCAAAATCATCCCAGTGTTGTTACTAGATTAGGTATTAACAGTGAATAATATACTCCAACTTAAGTATTCCTTTATAGTACCAACTAAATTGTTAAAACAAATTGATTAGAAATTTCATATGGATTAATGTGCTCCACACACAAGGATACACAATGACAATTGAAAGAGAATTTTAAGGAAATTTTTAACATGAATACACTACTGTCCAGAGGTTTGAGAGAATCATTGCATAGCAAGTGATCATTGAGTACACTGATTAAAGTAGTATGAAGGCTTTAGATTGCAGTAGATTGTCGTATTGAAGAAGGAGCTGCAAAGAGAGGGAACATATGCTGAACATTTTAAGAATGAAATCTAGCAACACATACAATTTTACTACATGGTGAAATGGTGTAATTCCTAAATTTTAGAAAACATTCCATAGCCTGTTTCAGCTGTTGTCAAGTTAACCTGCTACACAAACGCACCACTCCAAAAGAAGTGGTGTGCACAACAGAATTGCTCAGAAGTTCATTTAGCCGAGTATGGAACACACTTTGAACTATATTCCTCTCTAAGTTCTTTCTTTCATTTTTTGGTCACTTGAATGAATTACCACCAATATTATAGTTGTACACTATCCCTTCTCTGGGGTGGAAATTGCAATATAATACAAGAATGGTCTCCAATTTCTTGTTTTTGGTTTACTTTTGGCTTTTGCCTTTTGCCTGAGGGGGCTTTGATTTGGAAACCACAATGTATACTTCTTATTTCAAATCACAATGTGTTTGACCAAAATTTTGGGGAAAACTAATCATTCTGGACATCAATACACATATGAGGTAAACAAGATTTGATTTCAGTTTAGTTGGTTTGCACTTTTCTGCATAAATCAATGAAATTCCACATGAGACCAGAAAAAAAAGGTCATCATTTTTTTAACACAGTGTGTTTGATTTGGCATTTAGGAAGTAGTACAGTCTAATGTCAAATGGTATATTGTATATATTGATCCTTACATGTTCCTCATATTTTCAGTATCCTTCAGGAAATGCTATTTTCCTTTGAGAACTTAAGGGCAGAAATTATCCCGCAATACAAAAAAAATGTTTTTTCATTAATGAGAATGGACTTTATTCATTTTTACAGACCTATGCAGACTTCAGTTTCCAGGTTGCACATGAATCTCTTCTCGGCTCAGATGCTCATGTGGACACTGACATAGGCTGCTATTGAGTTGCTTGGATAATAATCTTATTCTCAAGCTCCTGATGGAAAGAAGAGCTCCAGAGGAGGGCAGGAGGCGGAGGGGGAGATTGGTGAGGGAGGGAGGGAGGGAAGCAAGGAAAGAAGGAAGGAAGGAAAGGAAGGAGGGAGGAAGGAAGGGATAAAAGAAGAATCCAATCATGTATTCTTCCTGTACACTTGAAAATTTCACTTTTGGATTGTTATCTATCTCCCATAAGCCTTCATTGAAACCTTTTCGTTTATTTGGTTTGCCATACTTTTTCTTATTTCTGAGTAAGGAAATATATCCTTTGGTCCAAAAAAGCAGTCTCATGAGTTCCAAAAAAGAAAATGGGTAGTTTGTTTGTAGGTGGTTTTACAGCTCCATCAGGAACTTCATCTACTCGAGCTGGCCAGTGAGGATAACTTTTCATCTTGGGAAGATGAGGTCTCCGGGTTTGAAATCGCGAGTCATGTTTCTGGTGTGAAGCCGGGGGTCCTAAGACAGGCACTGGGCAGGCGGGCAGAGAAGGGATGCGGAAGCGCGGCCCGAGCCCCGAGTCCTGCGTGGGTGGGCGGGCAGAAGGTGCCTCGGGATGTCCCGACCCCTGCTGTGGCCGCTCGCATGGAGGCTGAGGGGCCGGCTGGCCACTCGCTGGCCGTGGCCACGCAAGCCACCTGTGCAACCAGCTGCTGCAGAGGCGTCTCAAGGCTCCAAAACGCTGCCGCCACCTCCGCCGTCTCTACGCTGCTCAATACAAAAATTTGTATGCCTAATAAAGTTATCTCTACCACATACAGAGTAATCAGACGTTTAGATGCAATGATCAGTTTTGTGTTGATCATTTGGAAGGGACACTCCAAATAAATCTGAATACAGGTTACATGAACAGGATTTTGAAACTTACTACATCAGTCACACTAAGAAGAGTTAAAACTCGTTGCAAGGAAAACATTCAGTAGATACTGTTCAGGCACAGTTACCTCACATAAAGTTATTTCCTGCTCAATTACAACCATCATCTAATTTGGCTGAAGATTGCAAGATCATTCATTTTGACACATTTTCATGTTATTTTGATACATGAAAATATGTGTTAGCATCCTGCACTTTTGGGGATGATTGAAGTTGAAGACTTGGACTTTTGTTCGAATCTGATAGGTTGGAACCAGTTGACTAAAGGGACACAAAAATTGTTTGACTGCTTGATTATAGTAATAACAGGCATGAATTTGAATGTAAGCATCGATATTAATAGTTCAAATTCTCCTGTCAAATATTCTTGGTTACGCTGAATTTCAGGTGATAGTCATCATGGTCAAAACTTCAAGATTTCCACTATCTTAGTAATAGAAGCATGAAGAAGCGATGAAAATTGTTTATTGAATATTAACAAAATATGCCAACAAACCAAATTCATGAAATCTCAAGAAGAATGGGGCTGAAGGAAGGCTATCCTATCCCTTTCAGAAAGTGACAGGAAGCATTAATATCCAACATCATTTTGCTTGAGCTCAATTCAACGTTGGGTTTTCAATAAAACGCTTTATCATGAGAATTTGAGAATAATACTTTTGGTCATTTTTACTTACTTGAATCAAAGATAAATTAGAGTCTTCTAGTACAAAATTAGAATTAACGCTAAGAACTCAATTACCTGCACATTTTGAAAGTACCAATGTGCCATTAGCACATGCCACCTAATGTCATATCAATTTTAGCAATCAATTTTACAAATAAATGCGATCATTAACCACTACTTTTCCACATAAAGTCTCTTTATTCATGCTAAAAGGTGTTATGCATATCTTCCTTGCTGAAAACACAATTTATTTTTAGACAGCGGTGCACATACAGTGTATTATTTAATACACTGCTAATCGAATTGTTTCTTCAAGCCTATTTTGTGAAGATCCACCTGGTGAAAGAGCAGTGAAGGTAGCATACATGGTAGATATGTAAACTCAGAAGGTGATCACCAGATATGGTGGATTTGAATTCAAACAGGTTGTTTCTGGTGATGTCCATATTTTTCTACTGAATACTATAAAATATTTAGTGCAATCTTTGCACTAACATTTGAACATGAGTACAATTCTTGGGATCAATTACACACTAATACTTACATGACTTCCTGGAAAAGAGAGTCTACAGTTGAGCCTAAGCATTTTCTATTGATATTGCATTGTGTAGACATTGTAGAATCGCAAGGAATCAATATAAGGAGAAACCTATCACATCACATATTAAAATGGAAATATGTGAGAATATAAAGAGATTGAGTATTTCTGACCTTCCAGACAGTGACAAGCACAAACCAAGAAACCTATCCTTTCTTATAAATTTCTACATTATCTGGAAGTGTTCATGCAGGAAAATGGAAGCCTGCATATGGTGAGTAGAGCAATTATCAATGACTATGTTTTCTGACTCTTTGTTAGGCTGTGCTCCAGGCATAAGACCAACTGACAAAGAAATGAAAGCCAGTATTGTCACTGAGAATTATATGCACTCCTCAATTTTCAAGGGACCATTAAATACTCTATCATTTTATGCATGTTTACCTCAGAAAACTGTAATTTGTGAGAATGCATTTTGGAACGGTGTTTCAGATAGTTGCCTGTCATTCTGATTCTAGTATTGCCATGAAGGAAAAGGCTCATTAAATCATTTTCCCTGTGCTAAGCCTGTGTTTGCCATTTTCCCAAATGTTCTTAGTACCAAATGCAAGTGTTCATAAATACTTCAGTGTCATTGAGTAGAAGAAAATTTCATTAATTTTTTTCCTGTTTCTTCGAGAGTCATATTATCGTATCAAGTTATATTTTCCAAATGCATAAAATGGACACTATTTTCATTGTCACTATAATTAGGCAACTTTTAGGTAGAAAACCAGTTGAGGCTAATCCATCTCTCTGTACAATATGCTTAATTCTTTCAAATGTAGTGTCTAAATTTAGCTGTATTACTTGCATTGGGAAATGCTGTTAACAAAAGTATCTTGTATGCAGGAGCCTAGGGGAATACAATTGACAGAGAAAATACAGCTGGCTTAGCAGAAGGAATGAGAATGAGGATCAGATTGCAAGGTGGTCAGCAACAGGGAGAATTCCATCCACAGAACAAATGTACTGAATTTTAGGTTGGTTGAAATGAATTGTAGCTCATTTAAGCATAAGAAGCAGTTGGATATTGTCTTATACTTTGACTCAAATGACAGAAGCACAAGCTGGATTGTAAGTCCTGATTCTTCCATGGTCTCTATTTGTCATATCACAACAATTTAAACAAACCCACAATAGTCACTTAAAAAACCTGATGATTGCTTCCTAGAAGTCTTCTGATGGGAATCGTTTCAATCTACTTCAGAGAGGGCTCAGACTTTGATATGACTGATTAACTTCATGAGATACCAAGCACTCCCATACAATACTCTCTAAGTGTTCTTGTTATTTGTTTTGTTCAAGGATGTTGCCAGATTCTCCAGTTAAAGACAATTCATGGACTTCTAATTCTTCTCTCCCATGTCAGTCTTGTTAAATTTGACTCAAGGCACATTCTTTTGCTCTAAGAATGGGAAAATTAAAGTGCTTCAGTTCCACAGATTTCACAAAACAGCAATCTCCAAACAGGGAGATTTGAAAACCCACAATATCCTGTCCTTATTATTGTAATACCAACTACTTATATTTCCAGTACATTCGTATACATTACATATTTAATGAAGGAAGTTGCCCCTGAGTAATACATAATTCCAATATCCATATTGAAGTCTCAATATTCCAAAGTTTTGAGTATATACCCAAAAACCTTTGGTATGAGTTTTTAAATAAAATTACTTGGTATTTAGGAAAAATAATGGTAGGCAACCTACCTAATACTAAAACAGTGACATATATTATGCACCACTTTCTACATACAAGTAAATATTTTAATCTGGCTTTTAAAAACTTTGTATAATAACTTCATATTTTAAACAATACCTAGTTGAATTTCATGTGTTCTGCATAAATCTGTCACCAGAAACTTTAATTGACAATTCTACAATTGAAAGTTTCGTGCCAGGAGATTTGCATTTAGTTCACGTCATTGTTGATTAAATATAACATCACTGCATAAGCTTAGGCACATATACATAAACCCACAGATCCACAGGTATTTCTGTAAATATACTATGTTTATATTTCATATTATATACTAACATTAATACCTTTATAAATAAAAATATATGATACATATATGTAAGTACCCTTCTGGGAACTTGTCTCTTTCTGGCTCTTTTTATGTAACATTTGTGAGGAGTTGCTTTGAGAAATCCCAGCCCATTTTACTCTTACTTTACATGAATATGAATCTAAGATGTGAATTAAAAGGGAAGGTAAAGGAAAGCAAAGGAACATTTTTTGGCAGAAGGTAAAGAAGCTCTAAGAATGTCTTGTTTAGCAACTATACTCCAATAAATGTTTTGATAATTGACACCCCTGTCTACAAAAATAAATAAATACTGTCATTCTGAGACAAACTCTATCCTTATAGCAATGTGGTCCACTTCATGTCAGAATGGAGACAGAAAATGTACATGAAAGTTTCATGTATGAACAGCATATAAACATAACCTGAATCCATTTGCATTTGTAAATTTGCACTAGTAAGATTTATTTTTGCGATGTGTTAGTATCATTCCTCAGTAGGCACCATTCCTGAGCACAAAAATTTTCTTAATGCCTAAATTATTTAGCCTGATTCTTTCCCAAAGATAGTACGTTCAACTTTTTCCTAGCTATCACTAGGAAAGTAAAGAAATAAAGAAGTGAAGAAAATAATAAAACTTAAAGGTTAATTTATTGTGGCTCTATGGATCACAGAAAGCATACTGATGTCTAGGCAGAAGAACTGACAAATAGGCCTTGAATTTGAGGCCTGGGCATTTAACTTGGTGCCCAGGCCTTGAACTTGGGTCCTGGGCCTTGTAGTCATGGCTTGGGCCTTGAACTCTTGGCCTGGGAGTTGAACTGGGGCCCTGGACCTTGAACTCACAGCCTGGGTCTTGAACACAGGGCATGGCACTTGAATGCCAGGCCTGTACTTGAATTTGCAGCCTGAGCCTTGCATTCTCAGTCTGGGAGTTGTATTAGGGGCCTGGGACTTGAAGTCAAGCCCTGGGACTTGGACTGGAGCCCCTAGCCTTGAACTTAGGACCTGGGACTTGAACTTGGGTCTTGGGACTTGAACTCAGAGCCTGTGACTAGAACTTGCAGCCTGAGCCTTAAACTCACAGCCTGGCACTTGAACTGGCAACCTGGAACTTGAAATGGGGTCAGGAACTTGACCTTGGGGCTTGAAATCAGGTCTGATTATTGAATTCTCGGCCTGGGCTTTGAACTCAGGACTTGAGACTTCAAGTCATAGCCTATGCCTAAAACTCGGGGGCTGGGTCTTGAACTCACAGCCTAGACCTTCAACTTGGGGCAGGGGCACCTGGCCCTGGAACTCGGATTCATAGCCTCAGTTTAGAACTCAGAATCAGGAACTTGATCTGGGGCCTTGGATCTTGAACTGAAGGTATAGGCCTTGAACTGAGACCCTGGACCTTGAACAAGGAGCCTGGGACTTGAACTCACAGCTCAGGCCTTGAACTCAGAGCTCAGGCTTTGAACTTGTGCCAGGGCCTTGAACTTGGAGTCTGGGACTTGAGTTCACAGCTTTAGCCCTCAACTTGGGGCTTGGGCCATGAACTATTGGCCTGGAATCTAAATGCAGAGTCTGGGACTTTGAGCTCACATTCTGAGTATCAAATGCAGGGCCTGGGCCTTGAACTCAGGGCACTGGACTTGAACTTGAGGCTTGGGACTTAAAACACGGGGCCTGGGAGTAGAACTCATAGCCTGGGCCTTAAACTCACAGCCTGGGACTTGACCTGGTACCCTGGACCCTGAACTCAGGGCCTGGAATTGAAATTAGGGCTGGGCTTTGAACTCATGGCCTGCAACTTGAAGTTGAGGCCTGGGACTTGAACTCATAATCTGGGCCTGAAACTCTGCGCCTGAGCATTGAACTCCCAGACCAGGCCTTGAACTCATGGACTCCTAATTGAACTGGGCCTCTGCACCTTGGACTCAGTGGGGAGACAGGACCTTGAACTCCAATTTGGAGTCTGGGTCTTGAACTAATGGCCTGGGCCTTAAATTATGGCCCTGGCCTTAGTCTCACAGTCTGGGCATTGAACTCATTCTGGGCCTTGAAACTCAGGATATGGGATTTGCACTCAGGACCAGGGCCTAAAACTCAGAGGCTAAGCCTTGACATCACAACCCAAACAGTAAACTCTGTGCCTTGGCCTTGGGCTGGGGACTGGGATTTGAACTCATAGCTGGGCATGAAACTCTGGGCCTGCGCTTTGAACTCACAGCCTGGGACATGAACTCACAGCCTGGTTCTTGAAGTGGGACCCTGGACTTGAAGTAGCAGACTGGGGCTTGAACTTGGGACCTGGTCCTTGAACTCAGAATCTACGACTTGAATTCGGCTCCTGCAATTTGAACTCATGGCTTGGGACTTGTACTCAGGGCCTGGGACTAGAACTTGCAACACGGGCCTTGAACCAATGGACTGGAGCTGGACCTCAGGTCTGGGCCTAGAATGTGGGGCCCACATCTTGAACTCCAAACCCAGGTTATAAACTAGGGGCCTTGCCTTGAAATTTCGGCCCGGGACTTGAACTCGGGACCCGGGTCTTGAACTCGAGGTCTGGGACTAGAACTCTCAGCCTGGGCCTTGAACTCTGGGCCTGGTCATTTTATTCACAGACTGGGCCTTGAACTCACAGCCTCATGGATGACCTGGGGCCCTGGTCCTTGAACTCAGAAGGGAACGGAGGACCTGGGACTTCAAAATGGGGCCTGAGCCTTAAACTCACAGCCTGGGCCTTGAACTCTGGACCTGGGCATTGAATTCACAGCCTGAGCCTTGAAGTAGTGCCTGGGCCTTGGATCTGTCGACCTGGAATTTGAATTCAGGGACTGAATTCAAACTTAAACTAACGTACTGAACACTGAATTCGTGGCCTGGGCCTTGACCTCAGGATGTGGGACTTGAAACTGGGGCTTGGGACTTAAACTCGGGGCCCGAGAGTAGGACTTGTACCCTGGGCCTTAAAATCTCAACCTGGGACTTGAATGGGGCCCTGGACCTGGAACTCAGGGATGGTGACTTGTGCTCATGGCCTGGGATTTGAACTGATGGCCTGGACTATCAAGTCATAGCCAGGAGCTTTACCTCAAATCCTGGGACTTAACTCACAGACTTGAGCCTTGATCATGGGGCCTGGGACTTGAACTTTGGCGCCTGGGCCTTACGCTGGGGGCCTGGGACTTAAGCTGGCGGCCTGGACCTTGAGCTGGGGACCTGGGACTTTAACTCATATTCTAGGCATGACACTCTGGGACTGGGCATTGAGCGCACAGCCTGTGCCTTGAACTCATAGCCTGATACCTGAAGCGGGCTCTGGACATTGAACTCGGGGGAAAAGGTCAACCTGGGATTTCAATTTGGGTACTGGGCCTCAAATAAAATGGTCTGGGCCTTAAACTCATGTGCTGGGCCTTATTCTCATGGGCTGGGCCTGAAACTCAGAGGCTGGGTCTTGAACTCATAGCTTGGGCCTTGAATTTATGGTATGGTATTGAACTGTGGCCCTGGACCTTGAACTTGAAGGGCCTGGGACTTGAACTTGAAGCATGGGCCTTGAACTCACAATCTGGGCCTTGAACTGGGGACCTGGACCTTGAACTGGGACTTGAACTCATATCGAGCCCTCGGCCTCGAGTTCATAGCTGGGCCTTGAACTCACAGCCTACGCCTTGAATGGGGCTCAGATCTTGAACTCAGGGCCAGAGACTTACTCTGGGGCCCTGGACCTGGAACTTGCAGCCTGGGAATTGAAATTGGGACATGGGCCTTGATCCTGATGCTTGTGACTTGAACTTGGGACCTGGGATTTTTACTTATGGCCTGGGACCTGAACTCTGGTCCTAGGATTTGAATTCATGGTCTTGACCTTGAACTCATAGCCTGGGTCTTTAACTGAAAGCCTGGGACTTGAGCTCAAACACTGAGCCTTGAACTCTTGACCCAAGTCTTATATTGGGGCCCTGGACCTTGAATTCATGTCCTGGGACTTAAACTTGAGGCCTGGGCCTTAAATTCACATCCTGGGTCTTGAATTCATGGTCTGGGACTTGAACTGGGACTCTGGTGCTTGAACAAGGTGTCTGGTACTTGAAGAAGGAGCCAGGGACTTGAACTCCCAGCTAAGGCCTTGAATTCACAGCTAGGGTCTTGACCTCAGGCCTGGGCATTGAACTCAGGGCCTGGGCCATGGCCTCAGACTTGAAGTGGGGCCCTGGACATTGCACGCAGAGCCTCGGGCTTGAAGTCAGTACTTGGGACCTTTACTCAAGGCCTGAGACTGGAATTCATAGCCTGAGCCTTGAACTCACAGCATGGGCCTTGAAACTCTTGGTCTGGGATTTGAAGTTGGGGCCTGAGGCTTGAACTCCCATCCTGGGTATATAACTCGGTACTTGGGCCTAGAACTCAGGGCCTGCAACTTGAACCAGGTGCTTGGGACTTCAACTCAGGGCCTAAAATGAGAACTTGCAGCCTGAGCCTTGAACTTGGTACTTGGGCCTTGAACTTTCTGTCCAGGCCTTGAACTCGGGGCTTGGGACTTGAATTTGCAGCCTGAGCCTTGAACTCAGGGCCTGGTCCTGAAACTTTCCACCTGGCCTTCAATTTGAAGCCTGGCACTTGAACTGTCAGTGTGGGACTTGAACTCGTGGCCTGGGATTGAATTCCCAGCCTGAGCCTTTAACTCGGTGCTTGAGCCTTGAATCTAGCGCCTGGGACTAGAATTTGCAGCATGAGCCTTGAACTCGTGGCCTTGAACTTTCAGCCTGGGACTTAAATTTGGGGCCTGGGACTGAAACTCATTGACTGGGCCTTAAACACTATAACTGGTGCTCTGAGACTTGAACTCAGACCTGGACATTGAACTCTGGGCCTGGACCTTGAACTCAGAGATGGGGTCTTGAACTCACATTGTGCAACTTGAACTCTGGGCCTGGGATTTGAACTTGTGGCCTGGTCCTTTATCTCCAAGCCTGGGACTTGAACTCCAGACTGGACCTTGAACTCACAGCTGGGACCTTCAGCTCACAGCTAGGCAGTTGAACTTGGCCTGGGACTTGAACTCAGGGTCTGGGACTTGAACTCATGGCCTAGACCTGAAACTCAGAGGCTGGGACTTGAATGCACAACCCGGGCCTTGAACTCATGGGGTGGTACTTGAACTGGGTCCCTCGACCTTGAACTGGGCGTCCTGGGACATGAGCTGGGAGATTGGGCTTTGAAGCCCTGTTCTATGTCTGAACCTCTGGGTCTGGGTATTTAACTCACAGATTGGGACTTGAACTACAAGACAGGGCCTTGAACTCAAGGCCTGGGACTTGAACTTATGGCCTGTGCCTGAAACTCTGGGCTTCAGCATTGAACTCACACACTGGGCTTTGAGTTCATAGCTTGGGCCTTGGCCTCACAGCCTAGCGCTTGAACTGGGGCCCTGGACCTTTACTCAGGTGGCAAGGGGGCGGGGTGGGGAGGGCAGGGTTTAAACTCATGGCCTGGTTCTTGAACTCATGACCTTAGACATGAGTTTCAGCCTGGGCCTGAAACTCTGGGTCTGGGCCACTGCCCAGAGACTGGGCTTTACTCTCACAGCCCGGGCCTTGAAATCACAGCGTGGTATTTAAACTGGGGCCCTCGTCTTGAACTCGTAGCTGAAGTGGGGACCTGGGACTTCAACTTGGGGCCTGGACCTTGAACTATCCGCCTAAGATTTGAATTTGCCAACTGGGACTTGAACTTTCGCCATGACACATGAACTCGTGGCCTGGGCCTTGACCTCAGCAGCTGGGACTTAAAGTTGGGGCTTGGGACTTAAACTCCAGGCTCCAGGCCTGGAGCCTGGGACTGGAACTCATAGCCTAGATCTTTAACTCTCAGCCTGGCACTTGAACTGGGGCCCTGGACCTTAAACTCGAGGCCTGGGAATTGAAATTAGGGCTTGACCTTGGACTCAGCCTGAGACTTGAACTCAGGACCTGGGATTTTTACTCAAGGCCTGGGACTTGATCTCTGGGACTGGCATTTGGACACGTGGCCTGGACCTTTAACTTAATAGCCTGGGCCTTTAACTCTAAACCTGGGACTTGAACTCATGGCCCAGGCCTGAAATTCTGGGACTGCACATTGAACACACAGACTGGGCATTGAACTCACAGACAGGGCGGGCCTTGAATTCACAGCCTTGTACTTGAACTGAGCCCTGGACCTTGAACTCAGGCGGCAGCGGGTCACAGGACTTCAAATTTTGGACTGGGCCTTGAACTCATGGCTTCAGCCGTGGCCTTGAAACCTAAGCCTGGGATTTGAACTCTGGGCCTGGGCCATGAACTTGTCCTGGGCCTTGAATGCAGGATCTGTGACTTGAACTCAAGGCCTGAGCCTGAATCTCGGAGGCTGGGCCTGGAACTCATGGCATAGTAGTTGAATAGGGCCCTGGACATTGAACTCGGGGCCTGGGACTTGAACTCAAGGCTTGGGCCTTGAACTCACTGCCGGAGCCTTAAATTCAGTCCTAGGTCTTGAACTCGGGGCCAGAGACTTGAATTGGGGATTGTACCTTGAACTCACAACCCTGGTCTTGAACTGGGGGCCTGAGACTTAAACCCATAACCTGGGCCTGTAACTCTGGGACGGCACACAGAACTGCCGCACTGGGCCTTGAAATCACATCCTGGGTCTTGAAACCCGACCTGGTACTTGAACTGGGGCCCGGAACCATGAACTTGGGGCCTAGGAATTGAAATTGGGACCTAGGCCTTGAACTTGAGGCCTGTGTCTTGAACTCAGAACTAGGGATTTTTCTCACAGGCTGGGACTTGAATTCTGGACCTGGGATTTGAACTTGTAGCCTGGACCTTGAACTCGTAATCTGGTTCTTTATCACAAATCTTGGGACTTGAACCCACAGACTGAGCCATGAACTCTCCGCAAGGGACTTAAACTGGGGCCCTGGACCTTGAATTTTGGACCTGGGAGTTGAGCTCAGGGTCTGGGCCTTAGACTCACAACCTTGGTCTTGAAGTCCCAGGATCTGAGTTTCAGCCTGAGCCTGAAACTCTGGCCCTGGGCAGTAAATTCAGAGACTGGGCCTTAAACTCACAGCCTGAACCTTGAAATCACATCCTGGTAAGTGAACAGGGGACCTGGACCTTGAATTTGCAGGGGGTGGGGTGGGGGATGGGGGAGGTGAAAGGAGACTTGAACTCAGAGTCTTGGCCTTGAACTCCCAACCCAGGCCATGACCTTATGCAGGGTACTTGAACTGGGATCCTGGACTTTACATTGGGGGGGGGGGTGAAATGGAGACCTAGGAGTTCAACTTTGGGCCTGGAACTTAAACTCACAGCCTGGGCCTTGAACTCGGGCTTGGGCCATGAACTCAGGGCCTGGGACTTGAATTTGCATTCTGAGCATTGATCTTGGGGCCTGGGTCTTGAACTATTGGTTTCAGACTTGAAATCAGGGCCTGAGACTTGAACTTTTGGCATTGGAATTTAACTTGGGGCCTTGGCCTTGAATTCATCACCTGGCAATTGAATTCCATGCATTAACCTGAAACTCTTGGCCTGGGCTTTGAAGTATCAGGGTGAGACTTGAATTCAGAGCCTGCAACTTGAACTCACTTCCTGGGCATTTAACTGGGGACTTGGGCCTGAATTCCGGACCTGAGATTTAAACTGGGGCCCTGGACCTTGAATTCATGTCCTCCCTCCTGCCCCTCCCCTTGCCCCTCTCTCACCTCAGAATTTGTAAAGTTCTTTTTCAACATAGTGTCTTGTACATCTCATTGTTACAATGGGGTCAACCTGTATCCTTGTTTCAGCAATTTGTTATTTCCCTTCCCCTCTCTAAATTAGAAAGATGTTAAAACAACATGAGGGGCACCCAAATCAAATACAGGGACAACAGGGTAATACTATGGGGGGAAAAACACAAAAGAAACAAAAATTCACATAGTACATTAAAAACATAGCAACAAAAAAAAGACATCTTTTGTTCATATCTTGGGATTCATTTCCCTTAGCATCATCTTAAATGGTCATATGTACAGAGCTTTGGACATTTACTGATTATCTGGTAAGATCATCCTAGAGGTACACTAGTTATTGCAAATAATGGAAACCATTGGACCTATGTTTCTTTGGATCTGGCTTACTTCATTTAATACAATTTTCTCCAAGTCTTTACATTTCCTAACAATTGGGATGGTATCATTCTTTCTGATGGAGGCATAGAATTGCATTGAATATACATACATACATACATAAATACATATGTATATATAACATATATATATATATATATCACATTTTCTTGATCCATTCATGTGCAGAGGGCATCCGTGCTGATTCCATATCATAACTATGGTGAAGGTTGGACAAATGGGATTGCATGAAACTGCAGAGCACGGCAAAGGACATAGCTAGAAAGATCTTCACTAGCCATACAATAGACAAGGGCCTGATACCTAAAATAAATTTAGAACTAAAAAAGCTAATCCCTCAACAACAATACCTCAAAGAAAGAACCACCTGATTAATACGAGGGCTAAAGACGTAAAAAGAGACTTCTCTGAAGAGGAAATAAGAATGGCCCAAAGATACATGAAGAAATGCCCAACTTCTCTAGGCAGAAAAGAAATGCAAATCAAAACAACATTGAGATGATTCCACCTAACCCCGTTTAGAATGGCAATAATCAAGAACTCTAATAACAACAGATGCTAGAGGGGATGTGGCCAAAAGGGAACCCTACTGTATTGTTGGTGAGAACGCAGTATGGAGGTTCCTCGGAAGACTACGGCATAGAGTTCTCTATTACCTAGCAATCGCACTTTTGGGCATTTAGCCAAACGATCGCGAACAAGGCCATACTACAGCTACCAGCACAACTATGATTTACGCCACAATCCTCTGCTTTTGAGGGAAGGTAGTCACCGGTGGCGCTGGTACCCTCTGGAATCCTCCGGTCTGTCAGCCGGGGCAGGTCTGCTCAGGTGCATGCTTCTTCCGAACTGCAGGCTGGGGGCACTGCGCATGCAAATCCTAGGGTCCTTAGGTTTGTCAGTGCAGGCGATCCTGCTATGGCTTATGCGGCATCCGTACTGAGCGCTCCTTGTGCTGCACGCATGCGTGCCCCTTTGAGTACAGGCGAACCTGCCTACACCGGAAGTGCTCAGGTTGCGCTTGCGTTCTGTGTATTCGCACGCCTGGTAATGCGCATGCGTGGTTGCCTCTCTTCAGGGCGCCAGCTACTGTACGTGCTAGTCCTGGAGCCAATTGCCCGCTGGAACCCATCAGCTTTCCGGTGCGCGTGCGTATCCTGCTGCACCAGCCCAATCCAGCCTTGCACGCATACCTGGTGGCACACGAGAGACTGCCAGTGCGCACGCGCATCCTGTTGTGCGCAATAGAACTGTTGCGCATGCCTATTCGAGCGCACAGGAGACTGCTGGTGCACCTCCTGTTTGCCTGTGCATTTCCTCTTGCTCGTGGGTCTTTTGGGTGCATGTGTATTTCCTGGTGCTCTTGATTCTGCTTTTGCATGTGGTCCTGCCAGGGTGCAAAGGCCAGCGAGCGTGCACGAGGAAGCTCAGTCGAGCGGCCTGAGGCTGTGCGTGGACGTGAGTCTCATATTTTCTTTACACACGGGCTGGGTGTGTCTGCTGGGAATCTTTGAGGGAGATGTCATCTCTGGAAGACTTGGATCCTGCCGACAGGAGACTCCGCGTCGGGCAGCGCGGTGCTTGCCTCCATGGGCAGCACCGGGAGCAGCTCCCTGAGCATGGCCCTGGGCGCCCTGAAGGTGGAGCCACCGCCCTGGGTTCCCAGAGGTGGTGCACGGAGGACGCTGAGGCATGCTCGCTGCCCACGGGTTCTGGACATCAACCTGGACAGACACTTGAGCACGTACCTGAACAGACACCTGGAGTGCTCCCTGGGCAGACACCTGAGCACCTGACTGGACACACATCTGAGCACCTACCTGGACAGGTAACTGGACATGTACCTGGGCAGAAACCTGGGCACCTACCTGGAAAGCTACCTGGACATGTACCTGGGCAGACACCAGGGCACTTACCTGGACTTGTACCTGGACATTTATCTGGGAAGCTACCTGTACACCTTCCTGAGCACCTACATGGACACCTAACTGGGCAGACACCTGGACACACACCTGCACAGATACCTGGACACTTACCTGGACACCTACCTAGACATACACCGGATGACGTACCTGGACAGCTACCTGGACACCTAATTGGACACACACTTGGATACCTACCTGAATACCTACATGGACCCCTACCTGATACCTACCTGGACACTTTCCTTGACACCTGCATAGACACCTACCTAGACACCTACCTGGACACCTACCTGGAGACCTGTCTGGACTCCTACCTAGACACGTATTTGGACACCTTCCTAGACACATATTTGGACACCTTCCTAGACACCTACATGGATACGTACTTGGACACCTTGCTGGATACCTACCTGGATACCTACTTGGACAACTACCTGGATATGTATGTGGACACCTACCTGGACACATACTTGGACACTTTCCTGGACATGTACCTGGAAACCTACCTGGACACTTACCTGGACAGCTACTTGGACTCCTACCTCGACACATACCTGGACACATACCTGGACTTGTTCCTCGACACCTGTCTGGAAAACTACCTGGACATGTACTTGGACACCTATCTAGACATCTATCTGAATATCTACCTGGACACTTACCTGGACACCTACCTAGACACCTACTTGGACACCTTTCTGGACATGTACCTGGATACCTACCTGGACACTTACCTGGATACCTACCTTGACACGTACTTGGACACCTTTCTGGACACCTACCTGGATACCTTCCTGGATGCCTATCTGGACACCTACATTGATACTTATCTGACATATTCCTAGATGCCTTCCTGCACACCTACCTACACAGCTACCTGAACACCTATCTGACCTGTACCTGGACACCTGCCATGACACAGAACTGGACACGTACAATGACACCTACTTGGACACCTATGTGACAACTACCTGGACAGCTACCGGGGCACTTACTTGGGAAAACACCTGCGCACCTACCTCAGTAGACACATGAGCACCTACCTGGCTGGATACTGGGGCAAAGCCAAGGTCATGTTCTGGGCCTTGGCCTGGAAGCATTGTATGGCACAGTCCAGGTGGGGCCAAGCGGGGGTTTTCTGTTGCAGCTTCCTGAGCACAGGGCAAAGCCAGCTAGGGCCCTGTTGCCAGCAGCCTGTTTGTGGGGGCCCAGCTACCACCCTCAGACCCGGGAACCCCCAGTTCTCACTGGTACCAGGAACACTGCCCTGTGTCCTGTGTCCCACCTGGGGCCATGCGGCCAGTAGCGCTGTCCTGAGGGTTTGTCCCTGGGATTTTTCCCATTTTTCCCCTGATTGTGGGGCCTGAACTCTGGACCTGGTCACTGCCCTCAACTCTTCCGCTCAAGGCTAGCACTTGAGCCACAGCGCCACTTCCAGCTTTTTCTGCTTATGTGGTGCTGAGAAATTGAACCCAGAGCCTCATGCATGCAAGGCAAGCATTCTACCACTGAGCCATCTTCCCAGCCCCCTTCCTGGGGTTTCATCTAAGTCTAGGGGGTTGATGGGGAAATTTTGCCTTCAGGAAACAGACCCAAAGATGGGGAACTTTTGACTTCAGGGAAAGGGAAACCAAACCCAAGCCTGAAGCCTTGTACCTGGTGAAGGAGAAATGCCAGGATTCTCAGAACATTCAGAGAAGGTTCAGACAGTTTTCCTCTGTGGTTTTTGTTTTTTAACACCTAGCTTGTAAAACCAAAATTATCACTTGCAAGGATGACGGCAAACATTCTGTTTCTGTACCTGTTTGCTTGCTTGTAAAAAAACTAAAGTGAGGATGTAACGAGAAACTACTGCTTGTGTGTTTTTCACCTTTATATACTCAGCCTCCCGTGAGCTCAGGGTACATTCTGCTTCCCGAATAGTGGAGTGTTAGCCACCACCATGGTCAATAAACCTTTCTAGCCTAATTGATTGAGTGTCTTGGAACTTTATTTGGATTCAGGATAAAATAGTTGGAGAAGCTGGGTGCCAGTGTCTCATGCTCTGGTGCCATCCCTTTTCCCCTAACACCTTTCATCTTCCATACTCACAGATGGGACATTCTCCCAGGCTTTTGCTTCTTCCCCAATTCTTCCCCCCTTAGGGTAGAACCAGTCACATGGTTTATGTTCCTTTCTCTAATGAGAAAAACCCGAAGGGGTGTTATGGCCAATCAACCAAGGTACCAACACACCTACCAACCACCCAATCAACTAACTAACCCATCGTTTACCCATCTATCAGGCACCCAATGAACCAACCAACCAACTAATCCACTATCAAATACAAAAACAGCCAACCAACCTACCAACCACCCAACCAACCTATCAACCCAGAAAACAACCAACCAAGAAACCATTATTTTGAGTGATATCATATCTGTGCCAGTGGTCATCAGGACAGATTCATTCCAATCATGAGATCCAAAGCTCCAAATCTGGTTCCATTCCAGTGACTCCCAATTATCTTTTATCCTCCTGCCATCCTCTTTCCTCCTCCTCTACCCCCAAGGCATCCTGAACCTGTCCTTTGGGCTTCCTACTACCCTGGCCCTCCATGGCTGGACAGGCTGTTCCCTGGTACTGTACTGCCCCCAGGAGTCCATAGGCATGTTGGGGGTGATGGCAGTAGAGGAAGTGCAGGAATAGGAGAATGACAAGGCAGAGAAGAGCAGCTATCTGCTGCCCCCCCTTGTCACTTGTATAAATTGATTCTACCTCCACTGAGTCAGAAGTGGTACAGGGCTGTTTCAAGCCTTGGCTGACCTTGAGCTGCCCATGCAGCTGGAGTCAAACTTACAATACATTAGCCTTTAAATTCCCCACCACACACAGAGGACTGGGATTACAGGTGCGTGCCAGGCACTAGGCCTGGGTGCTAAGTGTTGCTATTGTGCCTTTCATTATATGGTTGTTGTTGTTGATATTATTATCATTGTTTTTACTATTATTATTATTATTAGGATATCATTGTTGTAGTAGTAGTATTAGTATTTGCCAGTCCTGTGTGCTGTCCCTGAGCTGCTTTTTTTCTCAATGTTTGCAATACACTGCTTGAGCCACAGCATCCTGTGTTGTTTTTTAGGGCATTCATGGGATATGAGAGTCTCATGGCCTTTCTTTCACAGCCTGCTTTGAGCTACTATGCTTCAGATCTCAGCACTGACACACATGTGCACGTGTGCGTGCGCACACACACACACACACACACACACACACACATACAAACAAGCAATCAAATTCTTGCTCATACACTGGCCATCTTCTGTGCAATGTGACCTAATAGTCAGGGCCACTGCCGTATACTCCTAGGGTCCATGGATGCCTGGTTCTGGAAGGGTCTGACAACTCAGAGGACAGCCGGTAAGGCCTTCCTCCTCTTCCTCTTTGTCAGAGGCCCAAGCTCATCTACTGCCTGACCCCTTCTCCTTTCTCCTCCTGCAGAGTCAGAAACCAGTGCCCTTCATATTCATACACACAGCAAGATCCAGGAGAGAAACAGAGTCAGCTCCGACACCCCAACCCAGAGGGACAAGTGAGGGCTGTGAGCTAAGAAGCTTCCTCCACAGTGTACCGTTTTTACAACTCCTCTTTGCTTTCTTCCTTCCTCCCTTCCTTCCTTCCTCCCTTCCTTCCTTCCTTCCTCCTTACATACATTCTTCCCTCTCTTCCTTCCTTTCTCTCTCTCTTCCTCCCTTCCTTCTACCTCTCTTTCTTCCCTCCTTTCTTGCCTCCTTCCTCCACTCCTTCTTTCCCTCCCTCCTTCCCCAACCTTTCTTCCTTCATCTTTTCTCTCCCTTCTCTCCTCCTTTTCTTCCCTCCCTCTCCTTTCTTCACATCATCCCTCCTGCCTCTTGGGTTTTTCATCCCCTCTCCCTGAGGTTCCTCTCCCCGAGTCAAGAAGAGATGATCTGGCTCTGCCTGGCCCATGCCATGGCAGAGAACCTTCCTGAACAAACCAGCCCTGACCCCATGGGCCCCCTGTATGCTCTCAGCTTCCCTCCATGCAAGAAGAAAATCCCCAGGAAAACAGTTCCAAACAAATAAACAACAATAATCAAGTTAAGGCCTTGTCACACAGAGAGGGAAGAGAAGGAAGATGGAGATGCAGAAGAGGAGGAGGAGAGGGGAAGAGAAAGAGGATGAGTGGTGAGAAGGGGGAAGAGGAAGAAGAAGAAAAGGAAGATTCTTTCACTTGATCAAGTGCCTGTCACCTAGGCTGTTACTTCAAAGCCCCGGCCCAGAGTTTAAGGCCTAGGATGTGAGTTCAAGCCTGAGGCCATGCATTCAAGGTTCAGGCTTTGAGTACAAAGCCTAGGCCCAGATTTCAAATCCCAGGTCCTGATTTCAAGGAAGAACCCCACCACAAGTCCCAGGCCCCTAGTTCAAGTCTGAGCTTGCACGTTCAAGTCCCAGACCCTGTGTTCAGGGCCCAGGCTGCAGGTTCAAGGCCCAGACCAGACTTCATTGCCTGGCTCTGTGTTCAAGGCCTAGGCCCAAGTTCCAGGAATAGGCACAGATTTCATTTCCCAGGCCCTGAGTTTAAGGCCCAGGTTGTGAGTACAAGGCTCATGCCAGGCTTTCAGGTCTAGGACATGAGTTTAATCCCAGGCTGAAAATTTAAGTCTCAGGATCACAGTTCAATGCTTGGACTCTGAGTTCAAGTCCCAGGCCCTGAATGCAAGGTCCATATCACTGGTTCCATGCCCAAGCCATGAGTTTTAGGCCCAGGTTGGGAGTTCAAGTCTCAGACTGTGAGTTCAAGTCCCAGGTTCTGAGTTCAAAGCCCAGGCCCAGAGTTAAATGCCCAGGCCTCTAGTTGAAGCCCAGGCACCAAGTCCCAGACTTTAAAAGCAAAGCCCAGGCCATGAGTTCAATGTCCATGGCCCCAGTTCAAGTTGCATGTCAAGAGTTCAAGGCCCAGGCTGGGAGTTCAAGGCTCAGGACCCTAGTTCAAGTCCAAGAATTTACCTTAAAGCCCCATCCAGACCATGAGTTCAAGACCAAGGCCCAGAGTTTCAGGCCAAGGCCCTGAGTTCAAGTCCTAGGTCCTGAGTTCACAGGCCAGGCCACAAGTTGAAGTCTCAGGTCCCGAACTCAAGCCCCAGTTCAAGTAGCAGGCTGTGAGTTCAAGGCCCAGGCCCTGAGTTCATGGTACAGACCATGAGTTCTGATCCTAGGCCTGGAGTTCAAGGCCCATGCCCTGAGATTTAGGCCTAGACTGTGTGTTCTAGTTGCCAGCCCAGAGTCAAGGCTCAGGGTATCAATTAAAGTCATGCCCTGAGTTCAAGGACCGGACCTGATTTCAAGACCTAGGCTAGGAGTTCAAAGCTGAAGCCACAAATTCAAGGCCCAGGCCATGAGTTCCATTCCCAGGCCCTGAGTTCAAGGTACAGGCTGAGAGAATAATTCTCAGGCCATGAGTTCAAATCCCAGGTTGTGAGCTCAAGGCCAAAGCCCCAAGATTTAGGCCAGGCTTCAAGTTTCAGCCCAGGCTCCAAGTTCAAGGCCCAGACTTTGAGGTCAAGGCTCAGGTCTTGAGTTCAAGGTCCTGGTTGTGAGTTCAAGAACTAGGGTGTAAGTTCAAGCTGCAGGCCCTGAGTTCAAGTCCCAGGATAATTATTCAAGGCCCCCAAGTTTAAGGCAAGGACCTGAGTTTAAGACCAAGGCTGGCCATTCAAGGGCCAGGCTGTAAGTTCAAGTCTCAGGCCATGAGTTGAAGCCCCAGGTCATCAGTTTGAGACCCAGACCCTAACTAAGTTGAAGTCCCAGGCTGTGAGCTGAAGGCCTAGGCTGTGAACTCTAGGTCCAGGACTTGGGTTCAAGGCCCAGGCCACAGATGTAAGCCAGGCTGCTAGTTCCAGTCCCAGAACCAGAGTTTAAGACCCAGCCCCTAACTCAAGCCTCAGGGTGGAATTTAATTGCCAGGTCCTGAGTTCAAGGCTCAGGCTGGGAGTTCAAAGCTGAATCTACCAGTTCAAAGCCCAGGCCATGAATTCCATTCCCAGGCCCTGAGTTCAAAGTATAAGCCATGAGATCAATTCCCAGGCTGGGATTTCAAGCCCCAGGCTGTGAGTTCAATGTCCAGGCTGTGAGCTCATGGCCCAGGTCGGGATTTCAAGGCCCAGGCACTGAGATGAAGGGCCTGGTTTCAAGTTCAAGTCCCAGGCTTCAAGTTCAAGGCCCAGGCTTTGAGTTCAAGAACCAATGTACAAACAAGTCTGAGGCCAAGAATTCAAAGCCTAAGCCCCGAGGTCAAGACCCAGTCCATAGTTCTAGACAAAGTCTGGGTGTTAAAGGCCCAAGCTGTAAGTTCAAGGTTCAGACTGTGAATTGAAGCCCAGGTTGAGAGTTGAAGGCCCAGGCCCTGATGAAATCCTTGGCAGAGATTTCTTGGCCTAGGCCATGAGTGAAAGCCCCATTCACTGAGTTCAAGGCCCATGCTGTGAGTTTAAGGCTCAGGCCCTAAGTTCAGGGCCGAGGCTATGAGTTCAAGGTATAGGACCTCAGTTCAAGTACCAGGCTGTGAGTTCAAGGCCTAGGCTTTGAATTCAGGTCCCAGGATGAGAGTTCATGTGCTAGGATGTGAGTTCAAATCCCAGACTGGAGTTTAAGGCCCAGGCCCAGAGATTAATGCCCTGGCATTAAGCTCAATTCCAAGATTTTATCTTCAAAGCCACAGGCTGTGAGATTGAGGCTCAAATTTTGAGTTCTAGTTTCAGGTCACCAGATCAAGTCCCAGGCCAAGAAATCAGGGCCTAGGCCAGTTTCAAGTCCGAGGCCATGGGTTCAAGACCTAGGCTGTGGGTTCAAGGCCAGGCCCCACTTCAATTTGTAGGCCCCAACTTTAAGTCGTAGGCCCAGAGTTTAAGGTCCAGGGCCCCAGTTCAAGATCCAGGCCACGAGTTCAAGGCCCAGGCTTTGAGTTAAATTCCCAGGCTTTGAAAATTCAAGGCCCAGGCTATGAGACCAAGGCCCAGATTTTGAATTCAAGGCCCGGGCCATGAGTTCCAAACCTAGCCCCAACTTCAAGTCCCAGGCCATGAGCTGAAGTTCAGATCTTCAAGCTGGGATGGATGGAGGGGATGAAACAAAGAAATGATGTGGGGATGGATGCTGAGACATAGATTTTATATATATATATATATATATATATATATATATATACATATATATATATATATATATATATAGGAGTAGAAAAAGAAGGAAGTATAGAAAGGGAGAAAGGAAGGAAGGAAGGAAGGAATGAACGACAAGAGAAAGGGAATAAGGGGAATAAAGAAGAGAAAAAGGAATGAAAGAAGGGAAGGAGTAAGGGGAAAGAGATGAGAAAATGGAAGAGGAGGAGAAAGAGGAAGAGATGGAAGACAAAGAGGGAGAAGGAAAAGAGAGAAGCAAGAAAGAGGACAAAGAGGGAGAAGGAAAAGAAAGAAGCAAGAAAGAGGAACTGGGAATGTGCCTTAGTGTTAGAGTGATTGCATGCATGAAACTCTGGGTTCAATCCCTCAGTACCACATACACAGAAAAAGCCAGAAGAGGTACTGTGGCTCAAGTGTGCTATTGAATACTGACATAGTGTGTTATTTAATAGTAACAGTGTGTATACTGATGTAGTGTGTTATTATTGCCCAATAACAGTGAATACTGACATAGTGTGTTATTGAATACAGACCTATTTTGTACTGTCATCATGTGCTATTAAATGCTGAGAGAGTGTATACTGACATAGTGTGCTATTAAATACCGATATAATATGTTATGGAATATTGATATGATAGGCTATTAAATAGAAATATATTAAACATACGTGTGCTGTGAAATAATATGAAATACTAAATTAGGAGGTAGAAGTTAGGAGCTAAAATGGGTAGCTAAAAACATACCCAGGGATCCTGCAGGGCCACCACCAAGGCAACCAGCCTTCATCCATAACCAGACTCAGCCAGAGGCAAGCCAGCTCCACCCTCATCAATAACCAGACCTGACCAGAAATGAAGCTTTCACCAATACAACTCTGGTAATCAGACATAGCCAGAAATGAAGGGACAACCTACAACATCTAAAAACCTCAGGTCAGCAGAGACCCAGAGAGATGACCTCCACTAGTGAAGTGACTCCACATCAGACCAACTCTCCACTGGAGGCTGCCCTGGCAAGGCAGCCAATTCTCCCTTCAGAGACTGGGAGCAGCCCAGAGGATCCCCTCAATGTCTAGACCAAGTAACATGACACATGAGCTTCCCTGGGTGTGAGACACATGTATTAGAATTAGGCCTAGGGTATAGTTATTGGTATGGCTGGTATTTGAAGTGATTAAATAAACTAAATGAAACTATCAAGTAAAAGCATGTTGCTGTTGATATGCAAACTCATCACAGGTTCAAAGCCAGCCTGGGCAGATAAAGGTTCCTATGAGATTGCCGTGTCTAATCCACCAGCAAAGTGCTGGAAAGCAGAGTTGCTTTGGGGATCAAAGTGGCATATTGCTAGACTTGAGCTGGAGAGCTAAGAGACAGCACTCAAATGCCAAGCTCAAGTCCAGAAACTGACCAAGAAAAATGCCAAAGGTGTATTTATCCCAGCATGGAGAAGGCACTCCTGGGACCCTGGCAATAATGGAACATTCAGAGGCAGTAAGCAACTGCTTAAATGGCAGAGGTGGTGTCAGATCCTGGAGTAACTTGTGCTTTGCCTTTCAAAATTGATCAGAGCCAGGAGGTCATGGGAGGTAGTTCATAATCATACCTTTCTGATTCCCATGACTATCTACCTTGTAACTGGGCAGGAATGTGCCAGTTATCTGTGATAGTAGTACAAGGCTAAGATTGTAAATTGGGGGGATAGTTTAAATCACAATCCCCTGTATTTGCTCAAAGCTCTAATTGACAGTGACATTTGGGCTGGCAGCAGCCACCTAAATTCATCTCTTCAGGAAAGAAAGTTATGGACCTGCCTAAGATTTTTGTCCCTGTTGACATCTGACAAGTAACTTACACATTTGTTAGGGTCACTAGGGATCAGTTTCCTAAACCACCCAGAAAAACACTTTAGCAAACAAGATTGGTAAGCAAGTTATACTACTTTAAGAGAGAAAAGGTCGGTGTATTTGTTAAAAGTTAAATGTTGTATATAATTTCCAATCTAGAGTAAAATATTGCTCCTAGTGACATCTCATCCTGTCAGCCTATTGGTAAAATGGGCTAAGGGTAGCAGTTCTTGACTAGGTAGTCTCAACGTCCTGAGTCAACTTGAAGAAGTTATAGAAGATGGATCCAATACCACCAACCCCCTTAAGGTCAAGAGACCAGAGTCATTTTGAAAAATAAGGCAGGATAAAAAATAGAGGCATGGAAATAGTGATAACAAAAAAATTATGTGTGGAGACTACACTTGTTGGAGGTAGTTACAGGCCTAAACCTTCTCGGTCTGCCTAGAAAAAAATTCTAGCCAATTTTTAAAAAATCTCCTGTTAAATTAGCCAGGAGGGGCCACTGCCTAAGCTGCCTTAAAAACCAATGGGGCTCCAGCCTGCAAGAGCCAATGTACAACCAGGAAGAAACTGGGAAATTTCCAAGTCAGACTTTAGGTTAAGTTTCTTTAGTCAGTTTGTGCAGAAATTTGCAGGTACCCCAGCAGGAGGTGTGACTACCTGAGCTGCTGGGAACATTGCTGCTGCTGTCCAGCCCATCTCTTCTCATCTAGAGAATCCTGTTTGGGTAAAATTCAAAAATGGACTGACATCACCTGGAGGAGACTTCCATATCATCCTGATGAACCTGACCATGGTGAGAGTGGACTGTATTCTTGCTTGACTCCATCACCTGCAGCCTATTCCTGGTGAAAGATTGCTTGGCATCTGCCTGAACTAAGACTTTAGTTTCAGGACATTCTTTTTGAGGGACATAGATTTGTAATTCATGCCCTTCCAGACCTGAAAAAAAAGTTCAAAGTCCCCTGACTATATGGGCACTGACCATATAGAGCCAACTTTAATGTTGGAGACTCCATAAATTACAGGAATATAGCCTATGCAGAATTTTGGATCTCTTAAAGAGAATCACTTATTTAATTTCATATATAAGAAAAAAATGGGGGAATGAAGCAAAGAGGTAAGGTCTGGCTGGCAACATATTGCCCACATGGTGGATTGTAAGGACTAGCATCTTGCTTCACGCTAGGGGAAGAAAACTCCCTGCCCACCACCTGACTCCCAGGTGCTGGGTGTGCCCAGATCCTTGGAGGCAGGGGTGGGCACTTGGCTGTTAAGTTACTGAATCTGTGAGTCCAGTGTCTGGGACTGAGAATTTCCTATGGATCTGTCCCCTGCACTGACCATATTTAGGCCCAGACCAGCCTAGCCACCAGGATGCCATGCCACATGTGTCTCTGTGATAATTTCCTGTGTCCTGTCTCCTGGCTCATCTCCTACAGTCATCATGGTGTCCTAATTCAGCTTTCCATTGAAGCTGAGTTGGCTTGTTGGTATTGTTTTTGTTATCTCTTTCCTCTTTAGCATGATTCCTAGCTGTGTTGTGTGTATTTGTGTGCTGCAGGCCTTCGTAAGAAGAGGTAGCCTACAGCCTGCTAACTGTATAATGAAGACTCTAATATTCTATATTTCAAAATGTGGCATCTGAGATAATTCACCTTACAATAAGGGGAGGCTGGTTATATAAAAGTGAAAGCTACATAAGCAGGAGTTTCACATTATATCCTAACTTTAGCTTTTTGCAAACAATCAAATTGGTACAGATGCTGAATATTTGTAATCAGCCTGGCAAGTGATAGTTTTGGTTTTAAAAACTAGGTGTTGAAAAACAGAATCCACAGGGGAACATTGTCTGAACATTCTCTGGCTTTTCTGAGAATCTTGGCCTTTCACTTTAACCAGGGGTTTTGGTTTAGTGTCCCTTTCCCTAAAGTCAAAAGTTTATCATCATTAGTTCTGTACCCTGAAGGTAAAAGAAGCCTGGGAGAAACACCTGGGACAATTCCTAGACAAACCCTGGCAACAGGTTGCTATATTCCCAACTCCCCTTTGGGAAGTGCCTGAATCCTTGACACATTTCTATATCTTCATATTTCCCTTTATTCTCCTGATTCAGGTGAAAGTATGAATTCTGGAGTACTAGCATTTTAATAGATTGCATTTTTTCTTGAACATACCTCATGAGGCACTTTATGAGGAAAGGGCCAATGTTCAAAGAGCCATGGCAGTTATCAGGGTAGTTGCCCAAAGAGACCAAGAGAATCAGGATGAATAACATTTGTCTCATTCCTGCTTTTGCATGTACTTCTTCTTTAAGATGATTTTAACCTCAACCAGAGTTTCTCGAATCACCCCTGACTGATTAGCATAGAAGCAATAGTCCTCACCCAGTGCCATGCAGAGTCCCTCCTGACTCATGATAAGTAAATTAAGTCTTCTTCTGTTTTTGAGTGATACCTCAGCTAAGGGGTTTGCTTGTATTTTTTTAATAAGTTTTTTTTATTGTGAAAATACTGTACAGACGAGTTACAGTTACATGAGCAAGGTAATGAGTACACTTTTTTTTTTAATCAAGCATTGTTGCCTCCTCTTTGTTTTTCCCCTAGGATTTACTTGTCTTTCTAGATGACTCAGGGTGTTTCTAGTTTTTCAAGTCAATGGCAACTTAGGAACTTAAATCCTTGAAGTACTGATCTACATTGGGCAGAGCAGTAGCACCTATAGTGAGAGAGCCAGCCACGCCTAGAGTTGCTAGGAGGGGAATGAACATTGGGACTGCTCATTTTTGTTGGAAGCTGCTGTTTTCTATCATCATATGGATCTTCCCTTCCTCACCATTATAGATGTATACCAGTGGAAGATGTGTATAAGGGCACAAAGAAGTTTGCCTTCCTCCATCTGGTCAGTGGTAAGGTCCTGAGTCATGCCTACACTACAGGCAAACCAGGTGTCATAGAACCAGGGAGCATAGAAAAACTTTCTCCCTTTCTGTGTTTTGTCTCCTTTCCAAATTGTCACACAAAAGTCTATATGGGGGAGTTTTCTAGATCATAGTCAGCTGTAACAAGCAGGCTCCTATATCTAGTAGGCCTCCTAGAGTAATACAAGATTGGCTGCAATCACAACTTGCAGAACCAATGTGAGTTAGTGTTTGGTTAACCTCTAAACATACATAATAAGAAGGTCTGGGATCTAGGCAAAGCCAACAATCTTGTTCTATGTTGGGCTCTGTCTTATCCAGGAGTCTGAACTTTGTCTAGCATAGTTTATCATGGCCTCATCCTGTTCTCCTTTTCTGGGAAAGTTGGGCAGCTTTGGCTGGTGCAGAAGATGGGGTGTGATTACTTTTATTCTGAGACATTATTGAGGGGCGCTTTGGGCTGAGTTTCCCCTGGGAGAAGCTTCTTTTGAATGGTAAACTGATCTCCAGGGTCAGTTCCTTTCATATATAGACATTCTCCAGAATTTTATGATCTCCCCTATGGAAGAGTGGAGGAGATTCAAGGCTTTCTCTCTAATGGTAAAGGGACTGCTTTTGAAGTTATTAGGGGTTCTTGTGAACTGATTAACCCACCCATCAGCTCTGAGGATAGTGATTATATACTGGCTGGACATGCTAGACTTCCCTCTCTCCATTCAGATATGTGGGTCCTCATGTTTCCATAAGGCTTCTGTCTCACAACCCCAAGTTCCCTGGTAGAATTTCCCAACTCTGCCACCATCACCTGGGGGGATTTTGCACCCCTGTGAGTCTATGAGACATACATAGTTCTCATCATCATGATCAAGATTTACATTCACCCACTTTCTCCTCTCAATTAAGCCACAAAATTCTATTCTAAAATAAGGCTGTTTGTCATTCACTATATTAGCAATTAATTTCCCACCACGATTCTTCGTGAGGTTCCAGTCCCATTTTCATGGGGGTCTTGAACTCCAGCTTGAGCCCAGCCTGAGCCCCCTGTGAGCAGGCTGGGAAGATGCTAGTAGGAATGAATGCTACAATGTTACCTTTAGACTGCATTTGGTAGGAGAGGTGGAGGCTTCCCACAAGGGATTTCAAAGGAAGAAAATTTAAATTTATAGGGGGTACACCAAGCCCTTAATTTATGAATTTAGGCAAAGTTTCCTTTAAGGTATGATTCATTCTCTTTACCTGTTCTGAGGTCTGGGGTGTATATGCAACTTCTAGTCGATACAAAGGGTTTGGGAATCCATTTAATGATATTGGCCACAATGTCATTATCTGAGCCAGTCAGCTATGGGAGACCATACTGTGGCACTATCCTATGCAGAAGTTTTCTTACAACTACCTGTGTTGTCTCTGACTTTTTGGGAAATGCCTCCACCCATCCTGAGAAGGCTGGGTCCCCCTCTATGAGAACAGGTATATAGTTATATCCTTATTTCCCTAATTTTACCTCTGTGAGGTCTACTTGCCAGAATTCCTGGTACTGTCCCTCTTGCTTACACCCCTTTTGTGCAGGGGGTCTGGCTGTATTAACCTCTTGAGTGAACTCACATCTGGAGAGTATACCGTGGATCGTCTCTTTTATATCCAGAATGTGAAAAGCCCTTGTAAGCAGCTGGTATAATTCGGTCTCACCCAAATGTATGTTTTGGTGAGTTTGTTTAATCAGTGTCCATCATAGGGCTGGGGGAAGGAGTCTTTTGTCCTTCAGCATTTTCTGTCCTTATCAGAGGGTTCCAAAGGCATCTGTTTTTCTATCTGTAGGTCTTCTCCTGAATATTCAGGGTGTTTGGGGTCTTGTTTCATAGTCCATTTTTCATTCTTAGTGAGCACTGGTCTTGTATGCAGAGGGTTTTAACTTGAAAGCAATGAATCCAATGACTCTTTCCTGTTACCCTTACCACCTAGGTATGCTAGGATGACTGTGTAGGGTCCAGTCCCCTGCAGCTGCTATGTTCAGATTGGTTGTCACCACACCCATACCTCAATACCAGCAAAAAGGAGTAGGAGTGATTGGAGTCTGCCAGCTGATAAGTACTGGCCACAACATGGTTTCAGTGTAGAAAGTTCCAGATAATAGGTTATGGCCAACAGGTCAATTTGTTTTACTTCAGGTGTGACTGCCTCTCATGCAGCACAGTCAGTGTTTTCCATTCTGCTCTGTGGAGCTGATCTTTTGGTGGCCTTTGCATGTATGCTTGTCCCTCTCTTGTGTAACCATATGGCTTCTAGCATTTTTTATCCTTCCACTGATGTGATCTTTCCACTCCCTGTAGTTGGTGTCAAGCACGTGGGAAGTAGCAAAGGCATATTAGCTGTGCGAGCAGATATTTGCAATCTTTCCTCCACTGTACCTTAAAGCTTGAGTCAGTACAATGAGTTCTGTTTGTTGAGCCTGAGAAGTCTTTTCAGAGGGGCTGGGCCAACAGAGTCTGGTCTCTAGAGATCACTATTGCCCAGCATACCTTGTTCCATCCAGGACATAGCTACTCCCATCAGTGAGTAGTGTCTCATCTGAATTGGGCAGAGAGATGTCCATCAGGTGCTCTTGTGCCCCTGTGGTCAGTTGGATGATATCAGTTAAGATTTGTGGAGACATAAGGTTTCATCATCATCTGGAGGAGAGTGCTGGATTTAAGGCTCCTGTTTAGATAAATCTCAGTCTTGGCTGGTTCAGAAGCTGCAACTGGTACTGGGTGATTCAGGAGCTGGACAGTCACCACCTGTTGGTCTCTGCAGGAGAGTCTCAACTACATGAGGGACTACCAGTTGCAAGCCCTGCCCCAAGATGAGTTTCTCAGCCCCCATTACAAGCAGGGAGGTGGCTGCGACTGCATAGAGGCAAGTAGGCAAGCAAGCAGCAACTGTGTTGAGGTGTTAGAAAAGCAGGCAACCAGTCACTTCCATGTACCAACACCATATAGTTAACTCAAGACTCCCTTAGCTATACCCCTTCACTCCACCACAGAAAGCTGGAACAAGTATTGAAGGTCTTGTAATACTAGAAAAGGGGCAGAGATCAGTGCTTTCTTCAGCTATTCCAAAGCCTACTGATGCTCTTCTCCAAATTCCAGAGGGAGTCATCCCATTCCCCTGCCTGTGGATGAATGAATGGGTCTAGCTATTTCAGCAAACCCAGGAATCCATAGGCATCAGTACCCATCTGCACCCAAGAATTCACTGATGTGTCTCTTGGATTTCAGAGTGGGAATTTGGATGATAAGGGTGCTGTTTCACACCCTTTAGTTCATGGCGTAGATAGATGGCCTGGGCTATGCCTAGTTGAGTCTTCTTAGCATCCTAGTGCCTGAGACACTATACCTTCACCTTCCCAGTACCTTGAACAAGGATGTTGTGGACATTAGGCAATCTTCCTCGGTGGCAGCTGGCAGGAGGAGGTTGTCTACCTATTATAAGACAGTCACCTCCTGGTGGGATGTACAGAATTCATTCAGATTTTGACTAAGGGTAAATGAGTTCTTAAAACCCTGTGGCAACCGAGTCCAGTTGGCTGGCCCAAGTAACCTTCATTTGGGTTTGCCATTCAAAGTGACGATTGACTGGCTAACTTTCACTAGAGTGAGGCTAAAGAAAGCATCCTTTATGTCCAGAAAAGCCTCGTACCAGGTGACAGAAAGCTTAAGAGAGTATATGGAGAGTATATGTAAGTTGAGTGTCTCTATCCATTTGTTAGCCTTTCTTAGGTCCTGGATTGGCTGATAATCATTTGTCCCCTGTTTTCTAAGTGAAAGGAGCAGTGTCTTCCAGGAGGAATGAAAGGGCACCAGGATGCCTGCTTCTCTTAGCCTTTTGATGGGAATGGATATTCCTTTCTTTGCTTTCTGGAACATTGGATATTGTTTGACCCGGATTGGTAAGGGTACTGCTAGTAAGCTGCACAACACTAGGTGACCGGTGTTTAGCCAAACCAGGCATGTTTGTCTCTGTCCACACTTAGGGGATTTCTACCTGGAATTCCTTGAGAAACGGCATGGGGTTTTCTTGAAATGGATCTTCCATGAGTAAATACTCCTTCTTAAGGGGTCAGCTAACAAGAATTTTGGTGGGAGATCTGACCTCAGTCCCATCCTCCTGGAAGGAGATGGTGATTCATAATTTCTATAGCAGATCTCTTTCCCAATAGAGGGAAGAGCCTGTCTGGAACAAATGACTAACTGTCCCCTTCCCTAGATAGACAACCTGGCTATTTTCCATAGGTACTAGTCATTTTTTCCAGTTACCCCTTGACTTTTAAGCCAATTGGTGGATAGACTACCCCTTGGTTCCTTCAGGATTAAGTTGGAAGCTCCAGTGTCCACCAGAAAACTGACCATTTCCCTCTCTACTTCCATCATTGCCATGGATACCCAAGGGTTTAGGAACCCCAGTCCCATTAGTCCTTGAAGGTCAGAACTAATATTTTATTTGATTTCTTTTCTGGGCATTTCTGTGTTCAGTGCCCTTCTTCCTTAAAATAGGGACAATTGTTTCTCTTTAATGGGGGACAAGGAGGTAATTGCTGCTCTCTTTCCCTGTATCCTAAACCTCTCCTTTCTCCACTCAGGATTTTTCCTTTCCTGCTCTTTCAACTGCACTCATAGCAACTAGTCAAGTGATTTTTTAACTCCTAGTCCCTCTCTTCCAGTTTCTGTTATGCTCTTTTCCTTTACTGTATCTTCCCTGTTTTTAAAAAATAATCTACCTAGCTACTCTGATATAACTTTTCCCTCAAAGCCTTCTAATTTTTGGAGCTTCCTCCTGATGATGGAGCTGCCAAGTTGACATTATCTGCCAATACTTAGGGGCATGTGGAGCTAGGGGAATATAGGTAGGTTAAATCTCCTGGAGGCAGGCTAAGAAAGGTGAAGGGAAATGATCTGATTCCTGAAGAACTTCTCCTACATTAGACATGGTGGTGGACTTTAAAGCAGCTGATCTCAGTCATCGGAGCCTGGCAGGAACTGGTATTCATCTCTCCACCATGATTGGTGTTGTAGTCCCATACTGTTGGATTCAGAGGAAGAACATGCTTTTGACGGACAAGATCTGTGGCAGGATGTCCACCTGTATCAAGGACAGCCTTGAGCGCTCCCTCCCTGATTAGTCCTGTTCCTCTGTCATGAACACAGCCTATAGGATCTTCTGATAATCATTTCAAGCAGGTTGGTGGTTGAAATTCATGGACTCAAGAAACTTAATTATAGCTTGTGACTGTTGAAAAAATACAAGAGTGTGAAGCATCCAGTTATGTACGTCAAAAGGAGAGAGAGGAGCACAAAAGGTGATTGGTACTAACCTCAGGGGAGAGGAATTGGGGAAGAGGCCAAAGGTGAGGAGAAGTTCCCATCTGTGAGTAGCCAGATTTACTGTGTATGTGTGGGGATGACTAAAGGTGTCAGTGGATGTGTCTGGTCTTGTAGAAAGGTCAATTAGCCATAGCACCCCTTCTGGTTTTTCTCATTAGAGAAAGGAACATAAACCATGTGACTGGTTCTACCCTAAGGGGGGAAGAATTGGGGAAGAAGCAAAAGCCTGGGAGAATGTCCCATCTGTGAGTATGGAAGATGAAAGGTGTTAGGGGAAAAGGGATGGCACCAGAGCATGAGACACTGGCACCCAGCTTCTCCAACTATTTTATCCTGAATCCAAATAAAGTTCCAAGACACTCAATCAATTAGGCTAGAAAGGTTTATTGACCATGGTGGTGGCTAACACTCCACTATTCGGGAAGCAGAATGTACCCTGAGCTCACGGGAGGCTGAGTATATAAAGGTGAAAAACACACAAGCAGTAGTTTCTCGTTACATCCTCACTTTAGTTTTTTTACAAGCAAGCAAACAGGTACAGAAACAGAATGTTTGCCGTCATCCTTGCAAGTGATAATTTTGGTTTTACAAGCTAGGTGTTAAAAAACAAAAACCACAGAGGAAAACTGTCTGAACCTTCTCTGAATGTTCTGAGAATCCTGGCATTTCTCCTTCACCAGGTACAAGGCTTCAGGCTTGGGTTTGGTTTCCCTTTCCCTGAAGTCAAAAGTTCCCCATCTTTGGGTCTGTTTCCTGAAGGCAAAATTTCCCCATCAACCCCCTAGACTTAGATGAAACCCCAGGAAGGGGGCTGGGAAGATGGCTCAGTGGTAGAATGCTTGCCTTGCATGCATGAGGCTCTGGGTTCAATTTCTCAGCACCACATAAGCAGAAAAAGCTGGAAGTGGCGCTGTGGCTCAAGTGCTAGCCTTGAGCGGAAGAGTTGAGGGCAGTGACCAGGTCCAGAGTTCAGGCCCCACAATCAGGGGAAAAATGGGAAAAATCCCAGGGACAAACCCTCAGGACAGCGCTACTGGCCGCATGGCCCCAGGTGGGACACAGGACACAGGGCAGTGTTCCTGGTACCAGTGAGAACTGGGGGTTCCCGGGTCTGAGGGTGGTAGCTGGGCCCCCACAAACAGGCTGCTGGCAACAGGGCCCTAGCTGGCTTTGCCCTGTGCTCAGGAAGCTGCAACAGAAAACCCCCGCTTGGCCCCACCTGGACTGTGCCATACAATGCTTCCAGGCCAAGGCCCAGAACATGACCTTGGCTTTGCCCCAGTATCCAGCCAGGTAGGTGCTCATGTGTCTACTGAGGTAGGTGCGCAGGTGTTTTCCCAAGTAAGTGCCCCGGTAGCTGTCCAGGTAGTTGTCACATAGGTGTCCAAGTAGGTGTCATTGTACGTGTCCAGTTCTGTGTCATGGCAGGTGTCCAGGTACAGGTCAGATAGGTGTTCAGGTAGCTGTGTAGGTAGGTGTGCAGGAAGGCATCTAGGAATATGTCAGATAAGTATCAATGTAGGTGTCCAGATAGGCATCCAGGAAGGTATCCAGGTAGGTGTCCAGAAAGGTGTCCAAGTACGTGTCAAGGTAGGTATCCAGGTAAGTGTCCAGGTAGGTATCCAGGTACATGTCCAGAAAGGTGTCCAAGTAGGTGTCTAGGTAGGTGTCCAGGTAAGTGTCCAGGTAGATATTCAGATAGATGTCTAGATAGGTGTCCAAGTACATGTCCAGGTAGTTTTCCAGACAGGTGTCGAGGAACAAGTCCAGGTATGTGTCCAGGTATGTGTCGAGGTAGGAGTCCAAGTAGCTGTCCAGGTAAGTGTCCAGGTAGGTTTCCAGGTACATGTCCAGGAAAGTGTCCAAGTATGTGTCCAGGTAGGTGTCCACATACATATCCAGGTAGTTGTCCAAGTAGGTATCCAGGTAGGTATCCAGCAAGGTGTCCAAGTACGTATCCATGTAGGTGTCTAGGAAGGTGTCCAAATATGTGTCTAGGAAGGTGTCCAAATACGTGTCTAGGTAGGAGTCCAGACAGGTCTCCAGGTAGGTGTCCAGGTAGGTGTCTAGGTAGGTGTCTATGCAGGTGTCAAGGAAAGTGTCCAGGTAGGTATCAGGTAGGGGTCCATGTAGGTATTCAGGTAGGTATCCAAGTGTGTGTCCAATTAGGTGTCCAGGTAGCTGTCCAGGTACGTCATCCGGTGTATGTCTAGGTAGGTGTCCAGGTAAGTGTCCAGGTATCTGTGCAGGTGTGTGTCCAGGTGTCTGCCCAGTTAGGTGTCCATGTAGGTGCTCAGGAAGGTGTACAGGTAGCTTCCCAGATAAATGTCCAGGTACAAGTCCAGGTAAGTGCCCTGGTGTCTGCCCAGGTACATGTCCAGGTAGCTTTCCAGGTAGGTGCCCAGGTTTCTGCCCAGGTACATGTCCAGTTACCTGTCCAGGTAGGTGCTCAGATGTGTGTCCAGTCAGGTGCTCAGGTGTCTGCCCAGGGAGCACTCCAGGTGTCTGTTCAGGTACGTGCTCAAGTGTCTGTCCAGGTTGATGTCCAGAACCCGTGGGCAGCGAGCATGCCTCAGCGTCCTCCGTGCACCACCTCTGGGAACCCAGGGCGGTGGCTCCACCTTCAGGGCGCCCAGGGCCATGCTCAGGGAGCTGCTCCCGGTGCTGCCCATGGAGGCAAGCACCGCGCTGCCCGACGCGGAGTCTCCTGTCGGCAGGATCCAAGTCTTCCAGAGATGACATCTCCCTCAAAGATTCCCAGCAGACACACCCAGCCCGTGTGTAAAGAAAATATGAGACTCACGTCCACGCACAGCCTCAGGCCGCTCGACTGAGCTTCCTCGTGCACGCTCGCTGGCCTTTGCACCCTGGCAGGACCACATGCAAAAGCAGAATCAAGAGCACCAGGAAATACACATGCACCCAAAAGACCCACGAGCAAGAGGAAATGCACAGGCAAACAGGAGGTGCACCAGCAGTCTCCTGTGCGCTCGAATAGGCATGCGCAACAGTTCTATTGCGCACAACAGGATGCGCGTGCGCACTGGCAGTCTCTCGTGTGCCACCAGGTATGCGTGCAAGGCTGGATTGGGCTGGTGCAGCAGGATACGCACGCGCACCGGAAAGCTGATGGGTTCCAGCGGGCAATTGGCTCCAGGACTAGCACGTACAGTAGCTGGCGCCCTGAAGAGAGGCAACCACGCATGCGCATTACCAGGCGTGCGAATACACAGAACGCAAGCGCAACCTGAGCACTTCCGGTGTAGGCAGGTTCGCCTGTACTCAAAGGGGCACGCATGCGTGCAGCACAAGGAGCGCTCAGTACGGATGCCGCATAAGCCATAGCAGGATCGCCTGCACTGACAAACCTAAGGACCCTAGGATTCGCATGCGCAGTGCCCCCAGCCTGCAGTTCGGAAGAAGCATGCACCTGAGCAGACCTGCCCCGGCTGACAGACCGGAGGATTCCAGAGGGTACCAGCGCCACCGGTGACTACCTTCCCTCAAAAGCAGAGGATTGTGGCGTAAATCATAGTTGTGCTGGTAGCTGTAGTATGGCCTTGTTCGCGATCGTTTGGCTAAATGCCCAAAAGTGCGATTGCTAGGTAATAGAGAACTCTATGCCGTAGTCTTCCGAGGAACCTCCATACTGCGTTCTCACCAACAATACAGTAGGGTTCCCTTTTGGCCACATCCCCTCTAGCATCTGTTGTTATTAGAGTTCTTGATTATTGCCATTCTAAACGGGGTTAGGTGGAATCATCTCAATGTTGTTTTGATTTGCATTTCTTTTCTGCCTAGAGAAGTTGGGCATTTCTTCATGTATCTTTGGGCCATTCTTATTTCCTCTTCAGAGAAGTCTCTTTTTACGTCTTTAGCCCTCGTATTAATCAGGTGGTTCTTTCTTTGAGGTATTGTTGTTGAGGGATTAGCTTTTTTAGTTCTAAATTTATTTTAGGTATCAGGCCCTTGTCTATTGTATGGCTAGTGAAGATCTTTCTAGCTATGTCCTTTGCCGTGCTCTGCAGTTTCATGCAATCCCATTTGTCCAACCTTCACCATAGTTATGATATGGAATCAGCACGGATGCCCTCTGCACATGAATGGATCAAGAAAATGTGATATATATATATATATATGTTATATATACATATGTATTTATGTATGTATGTATGTATATTCAATGCAATTCTATGCCTCCATCAGAAAGAATGATACCATCCCAATTGTTAGGAAATGTAAAGACTTGGAGAAAATTGTATTAAATGAAGTAAGCCAGATCCAAAGAAACATAGGTCCAATGGTTTCCATTATTTGCAATAACTAGTGTACCTCTAGGATGATCTTACCAGATAATCAGTAAATGTCCAAAGCTCTGTACATATGACCATTTAAGATGATGCTAAGGGAAATGAATCCCAAGATATGAACAAAAGATGTCTTTTTTTTGTTGCTATGTTTTTAATGTACTATGTGAATTTTTGTTTCTTTTGTGTTTTTCCCCCCATAGTATTACCCTGTTGTCCCTGTATTTGATTTGGGTGCCCCTCATGTTGTTTTAACATCTTTCTAATTTAGAGAGGGGAAGGGAAATAACAAATTGCTGAAACAAGGATACAGGTTGACCCCATTGTAACAATGAGATGTACAAGACACTATGTTGAAAAAGAACTTTACAAATTCTGAGGTGAGAGAGGGGCAAGGGGAGGGGCAGGAGGGAGGACATGAATTCAAGGTCCAGGGCCCCAGTTTAAATCTCAGGTCCGGAATTCAGGCCCAAGTCCCCAGTTAAATGCCCAGGAAGTGAGTTCAAGTTGCAGGCTCTGAATTCAAGTCTCACCCTGATACTTCAAAGCCCAGGCCAAGAGTTTCAGGTTAATGCATGGAATTCAATTGCCAGGTGATGAATTCAAGGCCAAGGCCCCAAGTTAAATTCCAATGCCAAAAGTTCAAGTCTCAGGCCCTGATTTCAAGTCTGAAACCAATAGTTCAAGACCCAGGCCCCAAGATCAATGCTCAGAATGCAAATTCAAGTCCCAGGCCCTGAGTTCATGGCCCAAGCCCGAGTTCAAGGCCCAGGCTGTGAGTTTAAGTTCCAGGCCCAAAGTTGAACTCCTAGGTCTCCATTTCACCCCCCCCCCCCATGTAAAGTCCAGGATCCCAGTTCAAGTACCCTGCATAAGGTCATGGCCTGGGTTGGGAGTTCAAGGCCAAGACTCTGAGTTCAAGTCTCCTTTCACCTCCCCCATCCCCCACCCCACCCCCTGCAAATTCAAGGTCCAGGTCCCCTGTTCACTTACCAGGATGTGATTTCAAGGTTCAGGCTGTGAGTTTAAGGCCCAGTCTCTGAATTTACTGCCCAGGGCCAGAGTTTCAGGCTCAGGCTGAAACTCAGATCCTGGGACTTCAAGACCAAGGTTGTGAGTCTAAGGCCCAGACCCTGAGCTCAACTCCCAGGTCCAAAATTCAAGGTCCAGGGCCCCAGTTTAAGTCCCTTGCGGAGAGTTCATGGCTCAGTCTGTGGGTTCAAGTCCCAAGATTTGTGATAAAGGACCAGATTACGAGTTCAAGGTCCAGGCTACAAGTTCAAATCCCAGGTCCAGAATTCAAGTCCCAGCCTGTGAGAAAAATCCCTAGTTCTGAGTTCAAGACACAGGCCTCAAGTTCAAGGCCTAGGTCCCAATTTCAATTCCTAGGCCCCAAGTTCATGGTTCCGGGCCCCAGTTCAAGTACCAGGTCGGGTTTCAAGACCCAGGATGTGATTTCAAGGCCCAGTGCGGCAGTTCTGTGTGCCGTCCCAGAGTTACAGGCCCAGGTTATGGGTTTAAGTCTCAGGCCCCCAGTTCAAGACCAGGGTTGTGAGTTCAAGGTACAATCCCCAATTCAAGTCTCTGGCCCCGAGTTCAAGACCTAGGACTGAATTTAAGGCTCCGGCAGTGAGTTCAAGGCCCAAGCCTTGAGTTCAAGTCCCAGGCCCCGAGTTCAATGTCCAGGGCCCTATTCAACTACTATGCCATGAGTTCCAGGCCCAGCCTCCGAGATTCAGGCTCAGGCCTTGAGTTCAAGTCACAGATCCTGCATTCAAGGCCCAGGACAAGTTCATGGCCCAGGCCCAGAGTTCAAATCCCAGGCTTAGGTTTCAAGGCCACGGCTGAAGCCATGAGTTCAAGGCCCAGTCCAAAATTTGAAGTCCTGTGACCCGCTGCTGCCTGAGTTCAAGGTCCAGGGCTCAGTTCAAGTACAAGGCTGTGAATTCAAGGCCCGCCCTGTCTGTGAGTTCAATGCCCAGTCTGTGTGTTCAATGTGCAGTCCCAGAATTTCAGGCCTGGGCCATGAGTTCAAGTCCCAGGTTTAGAGTTAAAGGCCCAGGCTATAAGTTAAAGGTCCAGGCCACGTGTCCAAATGCCAGTCCCAGAGATCAAGTCCCAGGCCTTGAGTAAAAATCCCAGGTCCTGAGTTCAAGTCTCAGGCTGAGTCCAAGGTCAAGCCCTAATTTCAATTCCCAGGCCTCGAGTTTAAGGTCCAGGGCCCCAGTTCAAGTGCCAGGCTGAGAGTTAAAGATCTAGGCTATGAGTTCCAGTCCCAGGCTCCAGGCCTGGAGCCTGGAGTTTAAGTCCCAAGCCCCAACTTTAAGTCCCAGCTGCTGAGGTCAAGGCCCAGGCCACGAGTTCATGTGTCATGGCGAAAGTTCAAGTCCCAGTTGGCAAATTCAAATCTTAGGCGGATAGTTCAAGGTCCAGGCCCCAAGTTGAAGTCCCAGGTCCCCACTTCAGCTACGAGTTCAAGACGAGGGCCCCAGTTTAAATACCACGCTGTGATTTCAAGGCCCGGGCTGTGAGAGTAAAGCCCAGTCTCTGGGCAGTGGCCCAGACCCAGAGTTTCAGGCCCAGGCTGAAACTCATGTCTAAGGTCATGAGTTCAAGAACCAGGCCATGAGTTTAAACCCTGCCCTCCCCACCCCGCCCCCTTGCCACCTGAGTAAAGGTCCAGGGCCCCAGTTCAAGCGCTAGGCTGTGAGGCCAAGGCCCAAGCTATGAACTCAAAGCCCAGTGTGTGAGTTCAATGCTGAAGCCCAGAGTTTCAGGCACAGGCCATAAGTTCAAGTCCCAGGCCTTGAGTTCAAGGCCCTGTCTTGTAGTTCAAGTCCCAATCTGTGAGTTAAATACCCAGACCCAGAGGTTCAGACATAGAACAGGGCTTCAAAGCCCAATCTCCCAGCTCATGTCCCAGGACGCCCAGTTCAAGGTCGAGGGACCCAGTTCAAGTACCACCCCATGAGTTCAAGGCCCGGGTTGTGCATTCAAGTCCCAGCCTCTGAGTTTCAGGTCTAGGCCATGAGTTCAAGTCCCAGACCCTGAGTTCAAGTCCCAGGCCAAGTTCAACTGCCTAGCTGTGAGCTGAAGGTCCCAGCTGTGAGTTCAAGGTCCAGTCTGGAGTTCAAGTCCCAGGCTTGGAGATAAAGGACCAGGCCACAAGTTCAAATCCCAGGCCCAGAGTTCAAGTTGCACAATGTGAGTTCAAGACCCCATCTCTGAGTTCAAGGTCCAGGCCCAGAGTTCAATGTCCAGGTCTGAGTTCAAGTCTCAGAGCACCAGTTATAGTGTTTAAGGCCCAGTCAATGAGTTTCAGTCCCAGGCCCCAAATTTAAGTCCCAGGCTGAAAGTTCAAGGCCACGAGTTCAAGGCTCATGCTGCAAATTCTAGTCCCAGGCGCTAGATTCAAGGCTCAAGCACCAAGTTAAAGGCTCAGGCTGGGAATTCAATCCCAGGCCACGAGTTCAAGTCCCACACTGACAGTTCAAGTGCCAGGCTTCAAATTGAAGGCCAGGTGGAAAGTTTCAGGACCAGGCCCTGAGTTCAAGGCTCAGGCTGCAAATTCAAGTCCCAAGCCCCGAGTTCAAGGCCTGGACAGAAAGTTCAAGGCCCAAGTACCAAGTTCAAGGCTCAGGCTGCAAGTTCTCATTTTAGGCCCTGAGTTGAAGTCCCAAGCACCTGGTTCAAGTTGCAGGCCCTGAGTTCTAGGCCCAAGTACCGAGTTATATACCCAGGATGGGAGTTCAAGCCTCAGGCCCCAACTTCAAATCCCAGACCAAGAGTTTCAAGGCCCATGCTGTGAGTTCAAGGCTCAGGCTATGAATTCCAGTCTCAGGCCTTGAGTAAAGGTCCCAAGTACTGACTTCAAGCCCGAGGCTCTGCGTGCAATGTCCAGGGCCCCACTTCAAGTCTGAGGCCATGGCCCAGGCCCTGAGTTCAATGCCCAGGCCTGAGGTCAAGACCCTAGCTGTGAATTCAAGGCCTTAGCTGGGAGTTCAAGTCCCTGGCTCCTTCTTCAAGTACCAGACACCTTGTTCAAGCACCAGAGTCCCAGTTCAAGTCCCAGACCATGAATTCAAGACCCAGGATGTGAATTTAAGGCCCAGGCCTCAAGTTTAAGTCCCAGGACATGAATTCAAGGTCCAGGGCCCCAATATAAGACTTGGGTCAAGAGTTCAAGGCTCAGTGTTTGAGCTCAAGTCCCAGGCTTTCAGTTAAAGACCCAGGCTATGAGTTCAAGGTCAAGACCATGAATTCAAATCCTAGGACCAGAGTTCAGGTCCCAGGCCATAAGTAAAAATCCCAGGTCCCAAGTTCAAGTCACAAGCATCAGGATCAAGGCCCATGTCCCAATTTCAATTCCCAGGCTGCAAGTTCCAGGTCCAGGGCCCCAGAGTAAGTCTCTGGCCCTGAGTTCAAGATCTGAGCCCCATTCAAGGCGTAGGCTGTGAGTTCAAGGCCCAGCTATGAACTCGAGGCCGAGGGCTCGATATGAGTTCAAGTCCCAGTTCAAGGTCCAGGTCCCCAGTTCAAGGCCCAGATTGTGAGTTCAAGGCCCATGCTTCAAGTTCAAGTCCCAGGCCCTTCAAGTTCAAGGTCCAGGGCCACAGTTCAATACCATACCATAAATTCAAGGCCCAAGCTATGAGTTCAAGACCCAGCCTCTGAGTTTCAGGCCCAGCCCATGAGAATAAGGCCCAGCACATGAGTTTAAGGCCCAGACCATTTTATTTGAGGCCCAGTACCCAAATTGAAATCCCAGGTTGACCTTTTCCCCCGAGTTCAATGTCCAGAGCCCGCTTCAGGTATCAGGCTATGAGTTCAAGGCACAGGCTGTGCGCTCAATGCCCAGTCCCAGAGTGTCATGCCTAGAATATGAGTTAAAGTCCCAGGTCCCCAGCTCAAGTTCCAGGCCGCCAGCTTAAGTCCCAGGCCCCCAGCGTAAGGCCCAGGCCCCAAAGTTCAAGTCCCAGGCCCCATGATCAAGGCTCAAGTCTGTGAGTTAAGTCCCAGGATTTGAGGTAAAGCTCCTGGCTATGACTTGATAGTCCAGGCCATCAGTTCAAATCCCAGGCCATGAGCACAAGTCACCATCCCTGAGTTCCAGGTCCAGGGCCCCATTCAAGTCCCAGGTTGAGATTTTAAGGCCCAGGGTACAAGTCCTACTCTCGGGCCCCGAGTTTAAGTCCCAAGCCCCAGTTTCAAGTCCCACATCCTGAGGTCAAGGCCCAGGCCACGAATTCAGTGTTCAGTACGTTAGTTTAAGTTTGAATTCAGTCCCTGAATTCAAATTCCAGGTCGACAGATCCAAGGCCCAGGCACTACTTCAAGGCTCAGGCTGTGAATTCAATGCCCAGGTCCAGAGTTCAAGGCCCAGGCTGTGAGTTTAAGGCTCAGGCCCCATTTTGAAGTCCCAGGTCCTCCGTTCCCTTCTGAGTTCAAGGACCAGGGCCCCAGGTCATCCATGAGGCTGTGAGTTCAAGGCCCAGTCTGTGAATAAAATGACCAGGCCCAGAGTTCAAGGCCCAGGCTGAGAGTTCTAGTCCCAGACCTCGAGTTCAAGACCCGGGTCCCGAGTTCAAGTCCCGGGCCGAAATTTCAAGGCAAGGCCCCTAGTTTATAACCTGGGTTTGGAGTTCAAGATGTGGGCCCCACATTCTAGGCCCAGACCTGAGGTCCAGCTCCAGTCCATTGGTTCAAGGCCCGTGTTGCAAGTTCTAGTCCCAGGCCCTGAGTACAAGTCCCAAGCCATGAGTTCAAATTGCAGGAGCCGAATTCAAGTCGTAGATTCTGAGTTCAAGGACCAGGTCCCAAGTTCAAGCCCCAGTCTGCTACTTCAAGTCCAGGGTCCCACTTCAAGAACCAGGCTGTGAGTTCATGTCCCAGGCTGTGAGTTCAAAGCGCAGGCCCAGAGTTTCATGCCCAGCTATGAGTTCAAATCCCAGTCCCCAGCCCAAGGCCAAGGCACAGAGTTTACTGTTTGGGTTGTGATGTCAAGGCTTAGCCTCTGAGTTTTAGGCCCTGGTCCTGAGTGCAAATCCCATATCCTGAGTTTCAAGGCCCAGAATGAGTTCAATGCCCAGACTGTGAGACTAAGGCCAGGGCCATAATTTAAGGCCCAGGCCATTAGTTCAAGACCCAGACTCCAAATTGGAGTTCAAGGTCCTGTCTCCCCACTGAGTCCAAGGTGCAGAGGCCCAGTTCAATTAGGAGTCCATGAGTTCAAGGCCTGGTCTGGGAGTTCAATGCTCAGGCGCAGAGTTTCAGGCCCAGATTATGAGTTCAAGTCCCAGGCCTCAACTTCAAGTTGCAGGCCATGAGTTCAAAGCCCAGCCCTAATTTCAATTCCAGGCCCTGAGTTCAGGGTCCAGGGTACCAGGTCAAGTCCCAGGCTGTGAGTTTAAGGCCCAGGCTATGAGTTCTACTCCCAGGCCCCGTGTTTTAAGTCCCAAGCCTCAAGTTCAAGTCCAGTGCCCTGAGTTCAAGGCCCAGGCCCTGCATTTGATACTCAGAATGTGAGCTCAAAGTCCCAGACTCTGCATTTAGATTCCAGGCCAATAGTTCATGGCCCAAGCCCCAAGTTGAGGGCTAAAGCTGTGAACTCAAGTCCCAGACTCCAAGTTCAAGGCCCTGGCACAAGTTCAAAGCCTGAGCTCTGAGTTCAAGGCCTGAGCTGTGAGTTCAAGTCCCAGGCTCCTTGTTCAAGGTCCAGGGTCTCAGTTCAAGGCCTATACCTTCAGTTCAAGATCCAAGGCCCCAGATCAAGTTCCTGATTCTGAGTTCTAAACTGAGGCTATGAATCCGAGTTCCAGGGCCAGGTGCCCCTGCCCCAAGTTGAAGGTCTAGGCTGTGAGTTCAAGACCCAGCCCCCGAGTTTTAGGCATAGGCTATGACTTGAAGTCTCAAGTCCTGAGTTCAAAGCCCAGGCCGAGAATTCAATAATCAGACCTGATTTCAAGCCCCAAGGTCAAGTTCCTGACCCCATTTCAAGTTCCAGGTTGCCAGTTCAAGTGCCAGGCTGTGAGTTTAAGGCTCAGGCTGCAAGTTCTAGTCACAGGCTCTGAGTTCAAGTCCCAAGACCCAAGTTCAAGTCCCAGGTCCTAAGTTCAAGGCTAGGGGCTCCAGTCCAAGTCCCAGGGCTTGACTTCAAGTCCCAGGCCCCTAATACAACTCCCAGACTGAGAATGCAAGGCTCAGGCTGCAAATTCAAGTACAGGCCTGGCATTCAAGTGCCATGCCCTGTGTTCAAGACCCAGGCTGTGAGTTCAAGGTCCAGGGCCCCAGTTCAACTCCCAGGCCAAGAGTTCAAGGCCCAAGCCATGACTACAAGGCCCAGGACCCAAGTTCAAGGCCTGGGCACCAAGTTAAATGCCCAGGCCTCAAATTCAAGGCCTATTTGTCAGTTCTTCTGCCTAGACATCAGTATGCTTTCTGTGATCCATAGAGCCACAATAAATTAACCTTTAAGTTTTATTATTTTCTTCACTTCTTTATTTCTTTACTTTCCTAGTGATAGCTAGGAAAAAGTTGAACGTACTATCTTTGGGAAAGAATCAGGCTAAATAATTTAGGCATTAAGAAAATTTTTGTGCTCAGGAATGGTGCCTACTGAGGAATGATACTAACACATCGCAAAAATAAATCTTACTAGTGCAAATTTACAAATGCAAATGGATTCAGGTTATGTTTATATGCTGTTCATACATGAAACTTTCATGTACATTTTCTGTCTCCATTCTGACATGAAGTGGACCACATTGCTATAAGGATAGAGTTTGTCTCAGAATGACAGTATTTATTTATTTTTGTAGACAGGGGTGTCAATTATCAAAACATTTATTGGAGTATAGTTGCTAAACAAGACATTCTTAGAGCTTCTTTACCTTCTGCCAAAAAATGTTCCTTTGCTTTCCTTTACCTTCCCTTTTAATTCACATCTTAGATTCATATTCATGTAAAGTAAGAGTAAAATGGGCTGGGATTTCTCAAAGCAACTCCTCACAAATGTTACATAAAAAGAGCCAGAAAGAGACAAGTTCCCAGAAGGGTACTTACATATATGTATCATATATTTTTATTTATAAAGGTATTAATGTTAGTATATAATATGAAATATAAACATAGTATATTTACAGAAATACCTGTGGATCTGTGGGTTTATGTATATATGCCTAAGCTTATGCAGTGATGTTATATTTAATCAACAATGATGTGAACTAAATGCAAATCTCCTGGCACGAAACTTTCAATTGTAGAATTGTCAATTAAAGTTTCTGGTGACAGATTTATGCAGAACACATGAAATTCAACTAGGTATTGTTTAAAATATGAAGTTATTATACAAAGTTTTTAAAAGCCAGATTAAAATATTTACTTGTATGTAGAAAGTGGTGCATAATATATGTCACTGTTTTAGTATTAGGTAGGTTGCCTACCATTATTTTTCCTAAATACCAAGTAATTTTATTTAAAAACTCATACCAAAGGTTTTTGGGTATATACTCAAAACTTTGGAATATTGAGACTTCAATATGGATATTGGAATTATGTATTACTCAGGGGCAACTTCCTTCATTAAATATGTAATGTATACGAATGTACTGGAAATATAAGTAGTTGGTATTACAATAATAAGGACAGGATATTGTGGGTTTTCAAATCTCCCTGTTTGGAGATTGCTGTTTTGTGAAATCTGTGGAACTGAAGCACTTTAATTTTCCCATTCTTAGAGCAAAAGAATGTGCCTTGAGTCAAATTTAACAAGACTGACATGGGAGAGAAGAATTAGAAGTCCATGAATTGTCTTTAACTGGAGAATCTGGCAACATCCTTGAACAAAACAAATAACAAGAACACTTAGAGAGTATTGTATGGGAGTGCTTGGTATCTCATGAAGTTAATCAGTCATATCAAAGTCTGAGCCCTCTCTGAAGTAGATTGAAACGATTCCCATCAGAAGACTTCTAGGAAGCAATCATCAGGTTTTTTAAGTGACTATTGTGGGTTTGTTTAAATTGTTGTGATATGACAAATAGAGACCATGGAAGAATCAGGACTTACAATCCAGCTTGTGCTTCTGTCATTTGAGTCAAAGTATAAGACAATATCCAACTGCTTCTTATGCTTAAATGAGCTACAATTCATTTCAACCAACCTAAAATTCAGTACATTTGTTCTGTGGATGGAATTCTCCCTGTTGCTGACCACCTTGCAATCTGATCCTCATTCTCATTCCTTCTGCTAAGCCAGCTGTATTTTCTCTGTCAATTGTATTCCCCTAGGCTCCTGCATACAAGATACTTTTGTTAACAGCATTTCCCAATGCAAGTAATACAGCTAAATTTAGACACTACATTTGAAAGAATTAAGCATATTGTACAGAGAGATGGATTAGCCTCAACTGGTTTTCTACCTAAAAGTTGCCTAATTATAGTGACAATGAAAATAGTGTCCATTTTATGCATTTGGAAAATATAACTTGATACGATAATATGACTCTCGAAGAAACAGGAAAAAAATTAATGAAATTTTCTTCTACTCAATGACACTGAAGTATTTATGAACACTTGCATTTGGTACTAAGAACATTTGGGAAAATGGCAAACACAGGCTTAGCACAGGGAAAATGATTTAATGAGCCTTTTCCTTCATGGCAATACTAGAATCAGAATGACAGGCAACTATCTGAAACACCGTTCCAAAATGCATTCTCACAAATTACAGTTTTCTGAGGTAAACATGCATAAAATGATAGAGTATTTAATGGTCCCTTGAAAATTGAGGAGTGCATATAATTCTCAGTGACAATACTGGCTTTCATTTCTTTGTCAGTTGGTCTTATGCCTGGAGCACAGCCTAACAAAGAGTCAGAAAACATAGTCATTGATAATTGCTCTACTCACCATATGCAGGCTTCCATTTTCCTGCATGAACACTTCCAGATAATGTAGAAATTTATAAGAAAGGATAGGTTTCTTGGTTTGTGCTTGTCACTGTCTGGAAGGTCAGAAATACTCAATCTCTTTATATTCTCACATATTTCCATTTTAATATGTGATGTGATAGGTTTCTCCTTATATTGATTCCTTGCGATTCTACAATGTCTACACAATGCAATATCAATAGAAAATGCTTAGGCTCAACTGTAGACTCTCTTTTCCAGGAAGTCATGTAAGTATTAGTGTGTAATTGATCCCAAGAATTGTACTCATGTTCAAATGTTAGTGCAAAGATTGCACTAAATATTTTATAGTATTCAGTAGAAAAATATGGACATCACCAGAAACAACCTGTTTGAATTCAAATCCACCATATCTGGTGATCACCTTCTGAGTTTACATATCTACCATGTATGCTACCTTCACTGCTCTTTCACCAGGTGGATCTTCACAAAATAGGCTTGAAGAAACAATTCGATTAGCAGTGTATTAAATAATACACTGTATGTGCACCGCTGTCTAAAAATAAATTGTATTTTCAGCAAGGAAGATATGCATAACACCTTTTAGCATGAATAATGAGACTTTATGTGGAAAAGTAGTGGTTAATGATCGCATTTATTTGTAAAATTGATTGCTAAAATTGATATGACATTAGGTGGCATGTGCTAATGGCACATTGGTACTTTCAAAATGTGCAGGTAATTGAGTTCTTAGCGTTAATTCTAATTTTGTACTAGAAGACTCTAATTTATCTTTGATTCAAGTAAGTAAAAATGACCAAAAGTATTATTCTCAAATTCTCATGATAAAGCGTTTTATTGAAAACCCAACGTTGAATTGAGCTCAAGCAAAATGATGTTGGATATTAATGCTTCCTGTCACTTTCTGAAAGGGATAGGATAGCCTTCCTTCAGCCCCATTCTTCTTGAGATTTCATGAATTTGGTTTGTTGGCATATTTTGTTAATATTCAATAAACAATTTTCATCGCTTCTTCATGCTTCTATTACTAAGATAGTGGAAATCTTGAAGTTTTGACCATGATGACTATCACCTGAAATTCAGCGTAACCAAGAATATTGACAGGAGAATTTGAACTATTAATATCGATGCTTACATTCAAATTCATGCCTGTTATTACTATAATCAAGCAGTCAAACAATTTTTGTGTCCCTTTAGTCAACTGGTTCCAACCTATCAGATTCGAACAAAAGTCCAAGTCTTCAACTTCAATCATCCCCAAAAGTGCAGGATGCTAACACATATTTTCATGTATCAGAATAACATGAAAATGTGTCAAAATGAATGATCTTGCAATCTTCAGCCAAATTAGATGATGGTTGTAATTGAGCAGGAAATAACTTTATGTGAGGTAACTGTGCCTGAACAGTATCTACTGAATGTTTTCCTTGCAACAAGTTTTAACTCTTCTTAGTGTGACTGATGTAGTAAGTTTCAAAATCCTGTTCATGTAACCTGTATTCAGATTTATTTGGAGTGTCCCTTCCAAATGATCAACACAAAACTGATCATTGCATCTAAACGTCTGATTACTCTGTATGTGGTAGAGATAACTTTATTAGGCATACAAATTTTTGTATTGAGCAGCGTAGAGACGGCGGAGGTGGCGGCAGCGTTTTGGAGCCTTGAGACGCCTCTGCAGCAGCTGGTTGCACAGGTGGCTTGCGTGGCCACGGCCAGCGAGTGGCCAGCCGGCCCCTCAGCCTCCATGCGAGCGGCCACAGCAGGGGTCGGGACATCCCGAGGCACCTTCTGCCCGCCCACCCACGCAGGACTCGGGGCTCGGGCCGCGCTTCCGCATCCCTTCTCTGCCCGCCTGCCCAGTGCCTGTCTTAGGACCCCCGGCTTCACACCAGAAACATGACTCGCGATTTCAAACCCGGAGACCTCATCTTCCCAAGATGAAAAGTTATCCTCACTGGCCAGCTCGAGTAGATGAAGTTCCTGATGGAGCTGTAAAACCACCTACAAACAAACTACCCATTTTCTTTTTTGGAACTCATGAGACTGCTTTTTTGGACCAAAGGATATATTTCCTTACTCAGAAATAAGAAAAAGTATGGCAAACCAAATAAACGAAAAGGTTTCAATGAAGGCTTATGGGAGATAGATAACAATCCAAAAGTGAAATTTTCAAGTGTACAGGAAGAATACATGATTGGATTCTTCTTTTATCCCTTCCTTCCTCCCTCCTACCTTTCCTTCCTTCCTTCTTTCCTTGCTTCCCTCCCTCCCTCCCTCACCAATCTCCCCCTCCGCCTCCTGCCCTCCTCTGGAGCTCTTCTTTCCATCAGGAGCTTGAGAATAAGATTATTATCCAAGCAACTCAATAGCAGCCTATGTCAGTGTCCACATGAGCATCTGAGCCGAGAAGAGATTCATGTGCAACCTGGAAACTGAAGTCTGCATAGGTCTGTAAAAATGAATAAAGTCCATTCTCATTAATGAAAAAACATTTTTTTTGTATTGCGGGATAATTTCTGCCCTTAAGTTCTCAAAGGAAAATAGCATTTCCTGAAGGATACTGAAAATATGAGGAACATGTAAGGATCAATATATACAATATACCATTTGACATTAGACTGTACTACTTCCTAAATGCCAAATCAAACACACTGTGTTAAAAAAATGATGACCTTTTTTTTCTGGTCTCATGTGGAATTTCATTGATTTATGCAGAAAAGTGCAAACCAACTAAACTGAAATCAAATCTTGTTTACCTCATATGTGTATTGATGTCCAGAATGATTAGTTTTCCCCAAAATTTTGGTCAAACACATTGTGATTTGAAATAAGAAGTATACATTGTGGTTTCCAAATCAAAGCCCCCTCAGGCAAAAGGCAAAAGCCAAAAGTAAACCAAAAACAAGAAATTGGAGACCATTCTTGTATTATATTGCAATTTCCACCCCAGAGAAGGGATAGTGTACAACTATAATATTGGTGGTAATTCATTCAAGTGACCAAAAAATGAAAGAAAGAACTTAGAGAGGAATATAGTTCAAAGTGTGTTCCATACTCGGCTAAATGAACTTCTGAGCAATTCTGTTGTGCACACCACTTCTTTTGGAGTGGTGCGTTTGTGTAGCAGGTTAACTTGACAACAGCTGAAACAGGCTATGGAATGTTTTCTAAAATTTAGGAATTACACCATTTCACCATGTAGTAAAATTGTATGTGTTGCTAGATTTCATTCTTAAAATGTTCAGCATATGTTCCCTCTCTTTGCAGCTCCTTCTTCAATACGACAATCTACTGCAATCTAAAGCCTTCATACTACTTTAATCAGTGTACTCAATGATTCTCTCAAACCTCTGGACAGTAGTGTATTCATGTTAAAAATTTCCTTAAAATTCTCTTTCAATTGTCATTGTGTATCCTTGTGTGTGGAGCACATTAATCCATATGAAATTTCTAATCAATTTGTTTTAACAATTTAGTTGGTACTATAAAGGAATACTTAAGTTGGAGTATATTATTCACTGTTAATACCTAATCTAGTAACAACACTGGGATGATTTTGACCATACGGCAAAGTATGGTAATTTTATTGAAGATTTCTGACTCATAGATTAAAATACCTATGAACAATGAAATGACTTATTGTGAGAAAAACAAAAGAAACTTGCCTTTTGCCTTGAAGAAATTATGAAGAACCATTGTATGGCTCCCTGCAAGTAAGAAGCATGCCTTTTCAAAAAATAGTTAAGATTTAGTCGGAAGGAAAAATAAACCTCTTCTGATTATAATTGTTCAACTATTTATCTACTAAAAGTAAGTTTGGGGAATGAGAAATGCTTCAAAATCATGTGTACCTTTTGGACTGGAGTGGTTTTTCCAAAGGGGTAGGACAAAACCATATTTATATATTTTCTTTGCAAAAGACCCTAACATACATCCTGAAATCTGGAAATACCTAACAAGGATATTCATAGGGATTGCGGTAAATACCAGACTTTTAAAAATATCACTAGGCTAATTAGCCTAATTTTTTTTGTGCTCTCTTGGTCTTGTATATCCAAAAAGTAGCTAATTGCCATTTGAACTCAAAGAATAATTAATAGATATTTTCATTCTCACCATTTTCAAAGTGAGTTAAATATGTGATATGCAACACTAGTCATTCCATCACTTCTATGATTAGGTCTAACTTTTCTTTTTTATTTAAATTTTCTTTTCATGGTGAGGTAGAGGGGGGTATGGTTACATAAGAAAGGTAGTAAGTACAGTTCTTGTTGAGGGTTTTATCCCCTTACTCATTTTTTTCTCTCTCTTCCACCCCCACTCCCATCATCTCCTCTCCAGGTTGTACAAATCATAATCCAACATATTGTCTTGTGAGAAATGGTGTTACATTGGATCTTTCATTGTCATTTGTCTTACCATTTTGTTGTAACACGAGTCATTGCTCAAGTTTTAAATTTTAATGCCATGGTGAACACACCGGCTTCGCAAAGTTTAATAACACTTGTAGAAATACAGCTCATTTATAAACTCTAGTGTACTATCAGGAATTACAGACATTCAAATAATATGTCCAGATGTGATATAAAAGCTACAATAAAATGTTACTATCTTTGGAAGTACTTTCTTTATGATTTCAAATGAATTAAGTAAAAATGTTTTCTCCACTGCTCACTTCCTAAACACTTGCATATCAAAGGGTATTGTGATATGTATTCTTTTGATGAGGAGGCTAACATGAATTGACTTAAGAACAATAACAACATATGGAAAATATTGAAGTCATATAATACAAAAATCTTGAATACAATTGCAAAAAAAATGTCATGCATAATGCTGCCCCTATGTTATTGATGATTAAGCAGTTTTTAACAAACTAGGTGGTTGTCAGTACTTTCTGAGTACCAAGCCTCATTGATTTTGCCTTTCTTACTATTTTCTTTTTGTTTTAAATTTTATTGTGAAAATACCATACAGAGGGGTTGCAATTATATGGGCAAGATACTGAGTACATTTCTTATGAAGCATTGCTGCCTCTCCTTTGGTTCCCCTTCCCATCCCTTCCCAACCCCCACCAACTCCCCCTCCCTCCAAAGTTGTAAAGTTTGTTTTTCGACATAATGTCTTGTACATCTCATTGTTGCAATGGGTCCACCTGTATCCCTATTTAAACGATTGTTTTTTCCCTTCCCCTCCACAAATTATAACAACATCAAATAAGTGAAAGCAAGGGATATACCATGGGGGTGGGACATACAAAGCAACAAAAAATCATCTTCTAAATATGTTAGAAACAATCACATGAAAGAATAAATATTTGAATACTTATCTTGGGGATCATTTCACCTAACATCAACTAATCTGAGCTTTTCTGCTTGTCTCAGACATATACTAGTTAGTGCAAATAAGGGAAACCATGGACCTATGTTGCCTTGGGCCTGGCTTACTTCAATTAATATAATTTTTATCCAAGTCCTTCCATTTCCTAACAAATGGGACAATGTCATTCTTTCTGATGGAGGCATAGAATTCCATTGTGTATATATACTACATTTTCTTGATCTAGTCATCTACTGAGGGGCATCTGGGTTGGTTCCATATCTTAGCTATGGTAAATAATGCTGCAATTAGCAGAGTTGTGCTGGTAACTTTAGTGTGTTCTTGTTTGTGATCATTTGGGTAAATGCCCAAAAGTGAGATTGCTGGGTCATAGGGGAGCTCTATGTGGAGTCTTTTGAGGAATCTCCATACTATTTTCCAAAGTGATTGAACAAGCTTACACTCCCACCAATAATGCAGTAAAGTTCCCTTCTGTCTACATCCTCCTCAGCATCTGTTGTTATCAGAGATCTTGCTTCTACCCATTCTAACTGGGGTGAGGTGGTATCTCAGTGTTGTTTTGATTTGCATTTCTTTTATGGACAGAGAGGTTGATATGTCTTCATGTGTCTATTGGCCATCCTTCTTTCCTCCTCAGAGAAGTTCCTCTGTAAGCCTTTAGCCCACTTATTTATTGGTCAGTTGTTTGAGGATTTTTTTTGTTGGATGATTTAATTCTTTGAGTTCCAGGTATACTTTAGATATGAGACCCTTGTCCATTGTATGGCTAGTGAAGATCTTCTCCCAATCTGTGTGCTTTCTATTGATCTTGCTAGTTATATCCTTGCCATGCAGAAGGTCTGCAATTTCATGCAATCCCACTTGTCCAACATTTCTTTGATTTGTTATGTTCCTGGGTATCTATTAAGAAAATTTTCAGCTGTGCCAAGGAGACCTAAGGTTTTTCCCATTCCATCCTGTAATGTTTTCAGAGTGTCTGCTTTCACTCCTAGGTCTTTGATCCATTTGTAGTTGATTCTGGTCCAGGGTGATATATAAGGATCTAGCCTTAGTTTTCTACAAGTGGTTAACCAATTTTGCCAGTACCATTTACTGAAGAAGCTATGTTTTTTAGCTCCCTTATCAAAGATTAGTTGGCTATAGGTCTGTAGGTTGATTTCTGGGTTTTCAATTCTGTTCCATTGGTCCTGAGGTCTGTTCTTGTGGCAATACCAAGATGTTTTGATCACTATAGCTTTATAGTAGACTTTGAAATCTGATAATGATATTCCTCCAGCACTATTCATTCTGCTAAGGATCGTTTTTGCTATTCAGGGTCTTTTATTGTATAATCTGAATTTTTGGATTGTCTCTTTTATTTCCTTGAAGAATGACGGTGGAATATCGGTAGGTATCACATCGAATTTGTAGATAGCGCTGGGAAGTATTGCCATTTTCATGATGTTGATCATTCCAATCCAGGAACATGGGAAGTTTTGCCACTTTCTCAGTTCTCTTTTGATTTCCTTTTTAAAGATTTTTAAAAGTTTTCATCAGAGAGGTCCTTCACTGTTTTGCTTAAGTTTATTCCTAGGTATTTTATTTTTTTGTGGGGCTAATATGAATGTAGTTGCTTTCCTGATTTCAGTCATACTTTTTTCATTGCTGGCATACAGAAAAGCCATTGATTTTGAGGGTTAATTTTATACCCCGCAACTTTCCCAAAGTTGTGCATCAGCTTGAGTAATTTGGGAGTGGAGTCCGTGGGATTCATTAAATACAAGATCATGTCATCTGCAAAGAGGGAGAGTTTTACCTCATCTTTCCTTATTTGGATCCCTTTTATGTTTTCATCTTGTCTTATTGCTGTAGTTAGGCATTCTAATACTAGACTGAAGAGAAGTAGAGAGAGTGGACATCTTGTCTCATTTCAGAGTTAAGAAAAAATGGCTTTAGTTTTTCACCATTAAGTATAATGCTGTCTGTAGGTTTGTCATATACAGCCTTTATTGTATTGAGGAAGGTTCCATGGATTCCTAAATTTTCCAGAACCTTCATCATAAAGAGTTGTTGGGTCTTGCCAAATGCCTTTTCTGCATCCGTTGAGCTAAAGATATGGTTCTTATCCTTGCTCTTGCCGATGTGATGAATTATATTAATTGATTGGAGTATATTGAACCAGCTTTGCATCCCTGAAATGAATCCTGTTTGATCGTGGTGTATGATTTTCTGGATTCATTGTTGAAGTCGATTGGCCAAAATTTGTTTAGAAGTTTTGCCTTAATGTTCATCAAAGATATTGATCTCTAGTTCTCTCTCTTCTTTCTTCTGAGTCCATACCTGGTTTTGGGATGAGGGTCCTGATGGCTTCATAGAATGAGTTCGGTAGTGAACTTTCTCCTTCAATTTCATTGAAGGGGCGGAGGAGTATTGGTGTGAGCTCTGCTTTGAAGGCCTTGTAGAATTCCACTGTAAAACCATCTACTCCTGGACTTTTCTTAGATAGGAGGTCTCTTATTGCTGTTTCTATGTCAGTGTTTGACCTGGGCCTGTTAAGATTGTTTAACTCATCTACATTTAGTTTTGGCATGTCGATACTTGCTAGGAAAAGGTCCATTTCTACCAAGTGCGCAAACTTATTAGCATAAAAGTTTAAGAAGTATTCCCTTATTCTTGCTTCTTTCTGTGGAGATGTTTCTATTCTCATCTTTGAGTTTATTTATTTGGGATGTTCTCTTCTTTTTTGGTATGTTCTCTTCTGTTTTCTGCAGAAAACAGAAATTTTTTATATCAGGATATAGTACATATGTATAAGTACTAAATGTATTTGAAGTCCTGTTTTAGATACGAAGATTTCCCAGAATTTCCTCATTGTACATTTTGACCTCGCAGGGTTAATCCAATACGATGCATTGGTGTATATGAAGGATAACTAGTGAAATTCACAGAAATGTTCATATGTTTTTTACAACCAACTTTTTTAAAAATAGAAATTCATTTTAAAATGTATATTTTGTTTACTGAATTTTGTAGAGCTTTCCTACATTGTGGATCCCAGTTCAGAATTTTGCCTGAACATTCTCAGGAAGATACAGAAAATAAATAGTCATAGGAAAGTTCATCTGACTGGATTACGATTAGTTTTCCCAAGTATACTGTGACATTCACAATACCTGCTATTAGTATTTGCTAAGATATATTGCGAAAGAGCTTACTAGCAAAGATTAAAGCTTAAATTTGGGGAGTTGATGGAATATCGGGACAGAAATTTAGAAATTAGTGCTATCATCCCATGGTAGAAACAATACCTCAGAGAGTAGTGTCAAGGCATTTCAATCAAAACTAGAAAATAAGATGTGAGAATAAACTTGTAAGAAGACAACAGCTAATACTCAGAAAAGCTCTGAATATGATTAATGCTTAGATCTAAGAATAAAATGAAAGCATAAGTGGGTAAACACACCTAGATTGATAGCTGATTTGGGAGCATTTTGTTGTCTGCTAAAGATAAGGAGACTCACCAAAGACAGCAGGAAGACCTTACATCCAGTAGACATTTCATTTGCAGTGGTCACTTCCTGTGTCTCCTCTCTTTGGGACCCCAATTAATGTCACAATGACATAAACACTTCCTGTTCATGATCTCAGGTCCTTTATCACCAAGCCAACTTGTATCAAGTGAAATGCTTCCTTCTGTCCTAAAGGAAAGATTCCATTTCTGAGTGTTATGAGAGTGCTATGATTTTCATCATAGAATTCACAGGAATTGTGCCAGGCTTCATTAGAACTGTGTGCTGGTATCTTCTTAACCTCTAACTCACGAGAACTATGATCCTATCATTTGTACATACATAGTACTGCCTTTACATCCCTTGTTTAGATAGTCTGTTTGGTCTACTGAAGTACTGATTCACTTCAATAAAAGTATTTCCAGCAACACGTAAGAACTGGATTGTTATATTTGAGCCACTGAAACAGGGTGACTGGAGGACAGTATAATGCTTTCCTTAATGAAATTCATTCAGCAAGGAGTGAAGTAATTGCTTGCAAATATAAATATCTAAATAAAGCAATATTTACTTTGAAATACTTTGTACCATATAACATATTAAAAAACATGTATAATACACATTTCTTAGAATATGACATGGAGGTAAATGATATCAGACCTGTGGATATAAATCTGTTCTCAGAAAATAAATTGATGTTAAAGGAAAATAATGTCAAGTTCTGATGTAATGTTAACCGTCCTGGAATTTTGTCAAACCTACAACTGAGTAATCATATTTAAAAAGAATAAGACAGAGGGAGGTACTTAATTCAGGTATTTATAATATAGTAAAACAAACAAAAATAGATGTGAAGTAGCAGTTAGTCCTTATAACATTCCAGACCTAGAATATGTTATCCATATTTTGTAGAGCTTCTCTTGATAACGTATGCCAGAAAGAAACAATTAATAATCATATTTCAAATTGTCTGAAATATTTTGTAAAATGTTTGCTGATATGTAATAGCTGTTAGCAGTTAATGTCATCTTTTTAGAATTCTCTTCTGTGCAACTGGCATCTTCTGATACATACCAGATAGGATTTTGTATAGGTCATTTGCATTGAACTCAGGGCCCTTCCAATATCTCTACGGTCTTTTTTATTTTTTCAAGCTTAGCACTCTACAAGTTTAAGCCACTGTGATACTCCCAGTTGTTCTGGTGGTTATTTGGAGATAAGATTCTCGTATATGTTCATTCCTCTGGTGGCTCTGACCCACCATCCAAAAGTCTCCAGTTCCTGAAGCTAGGATTGCAGGTGTGAGCCACCTTCATCCAGGTAGAAAATTTTACACAAGAATATTTCAATGTAGATTCTTGAATTAAAGGAAAGGAAACTTTGGGAATAGTGACACTCAAAAGCTGTTCTTAGCACTGTATTTTAAATAGTAGCCAGCTTCCTAATATGCATGTGCAGTGATTCTGAATCACACAAGAGAAGAAAGATATATGTCTTACTGTGTTTAAAACTATACCATGAATATCAGTGACTTTCCATTTATACTAGTTTGAATTTGCAATTTTCTAAACTGATAGGAACAGAAGCATTCAGATATTGCTGCACATAGGACAAAAGCTGCAGTATTGAGACAATACCATCAGAACAGACATGAGAATGTAGAAATAGAAAGATAATATCTGTTCATTATTGTATAATCTAGAAACATCCAAGAGCCAAACAAATGACCAAACAGAAATTGTGTTTGGAAGGTGAAAAAATGGTATGGCTTGAACGGTATCTCCTAAAGTAATTTGGATTCAATAAAGTAGGATCTCCACCCCCAGTGATTGATTTTTTACCAACAGTTGTCACCTTTAAACTGTCTCCCTTCAGATTGTTCTTTGTTATTACGATAGGACAAAGCATGCTCATTTCCAGTTCATGACCTCAGGACTTGCAGATCAACTTATGCTTCTGTCAACTGCATCAGATAGTAATGTCACAGACTGCCCCACAATGTTCAATGTTCTATGTTACTATACACAGATGTATGATTCTGAAGTCATATTGAAATGTAATAAAAAATGAAAATGAGCTCAGAATAATTTCACACAAAGATTTATTTAAATGATATGTATCATTCTTGGGAGAGTTTACTGAAAGTATATAACCAACTCAAAAATATCAGGTCTAAAATCTTCTTATTTTTCTGTTGGTCGTGGTGCTTCAACTCTGGGCCTGGGCACTGACCCTGAGACCATCAGCCCAAGGCAAGTGCTTTACCTCCTGAGTTGCAGGGCCACATCTGGTTTTCCAATGGTTAATGGGAGGTAAAAGTCTCACAGACTTTCCTCCTCCTGCTGGCTTTGAGCCCTGATCCTCAAATATCAGCCTTCCAAATAGCTAGGTTTACAGGTGTAATGCACCGGTGGCTGGTTCCTACAGTCTTTTAGCTATAATGTACAATTCCATCATGAAGAATACAAAGAGTGTTACCAAATTTAAAAGTACTCAATAAAATCTGAAATCCTACTGCACTTGTGTACTCATAGGTAGGAGGAGTTGCCAGTTTGATTTCACCCTTGTAGCTATGTCTTTAATTCTTCCCATGGTTCAGTGAGGAATAGTAAGGAGAAATATATAAAGATTTCCTGCAGAGAATTTTCAACTAAACCATTGAGAGAAATTTGGATTCATTCAAGTTCAAATGTTGACAGTGGAACTCTATTTCCATTTGCAGAAGCTTCTTAATTGGTAATGTGTCATCAAAGTAACTAGCCCTTCACAGAGAAGAAATATGACTGCCTTTTGCTGCATTAAGACAGCATACACCCCAGGGCCCTTTATAACCAAATAATTCTGAAATTCCTATATTGTGAATTTAGAAAAACCAATCAATTTGGTTATTGTACCCATTGGACAATAGTGGCATCTTTCAAGCAGTTATGGCAAAAGAAATGAGAATGAGTGTTTTGGAAGGCAACAGCTCTTCTTCAGAAGGTTAGCCTACAATATGTAAGAGCAAAACCTAATAAAGTTTGCCTATAGGTCATCAAAAGGAAATTTAGAATGGTCCTTCTTTATATCTACTCAACTTCTCTGGTCTAAGCTAAGCAGATCCAGATCCCTTCCCTCAGCAGGGAGAAATGCCAGGCTTAATACAGCATGACCATCACAATTGTTACTTTACACTACCTTTAACATTTGGATCGCAGCTCGGTTTCTGTGCTGGCCCAAATGATGCTTCCTTGCAGTTCCTGAACTTAGAGTACTCTGCCATGCTTCTGCTTATGGCAACTGAAAACTCACTTCCACCCTCAAACTGGAAGACATTGTCTAATTCACATTAATAGTATTTTCAGTCTTGAAGTCATTAACACAGTGTGATGAATCAATGGACAATTACCATGGGTGGACTTTTTCACCTTTCAAAGTGAATACCAAAGGAATTATACTGTTGGTATCTTCCTTGTTCATGCTATCCATCACTGTTTATACTGTCATAAATTTCCATTGTTTAAATTCCTGTGTGGGTATTTCCGCTTCCAGTGCCCTTCTTCCTTACAGTAGGCACACTGGTTTCTCTTTAATGGGGGCTAAGGAGGAAAGTGCTTCTCTCTTTCCTTGTGTCCTAAACCTTTTCTTTCTCCACCTCAGGCTTTTTCATTTCCTGCTGTTCCAGCTACACTCATAGCAGCTAGGACAGCTCAAGAGACTGTTCTCTCCTAGTCCCTCTCTGCCACTTTGTGTTCTGCCCTTTTCTATTCCTTTTCGGTCTCTTGCCTGTTTACAAAAACCTTCAGAGCTACTTCCATTAACTCTGGCATCACTTTTCCCTCAAAGCCTTCTAACTTTTGGAGCTTCCTTCTGATGTCTGGGGTGGGCAAGATGACATTATGTGCCTTTTCTCAGGGGCCTGGGGCTCTACGGGAGTATAGGTAGGGTAAGCCTTCTGGAGGAGGAGGAGCTGAAGAGGACTCATCTGATTCCTGACGAACTTCTCCTACCTTAGACATGCTGGTGGGCTCTCAAGCAGCTGCTCTTAGTCCCATCATCAGAGCCTGGCAGCAACTGGTAATAGCCTCTCCAAAGTGATTGGTGTTGTAGTCCCATACTGTGAGATTCACAGCATGTCCATGCTCCTGATGGACAGGATCTGTGGCAGGCTGTCCATTTACATCCAGACAGCCTTGAGCACTCCCTGACTGATGCGGTGCCATTCCTCTATCAAGAACTGAGCCAGTAAGAACTCCTCAATGAAATAATGGATGAAATATATGAACTCTGGATGCTCAATTATACCTGGTGGCTGTTCATAAAATGCAAGAGTATGAAGCATCCAGTTAGGTAGGTCAGAAGTAGAGAAAGCAACATAAACCATGTGATTGGTTGCGCGCTCAGGGGAGAGGCATTGGGGAAGAGGCCAAAGGCTGGGAGAAGGTCCCATCTGTAAGTAGCCAGATCTACTGTGTGTGTATGGATGACTAAAAGTGTCAGGGGATGTGGCTGGTCTTGGGGAAAGGGATGGTGCTGGGGCATGAGACACTGGCACCTGGCTTCTCAGACTGTTTTATTCTGAATCCAAATAAGATTGCAAGACACTCAGTCAATTAGGCTAGGAAGATTTATTGACCACTGTGGTGGCTAACACTCTACTATTCGGGAAGCAGAGTATACCCCAAGCTAATGGGAGACTGAGTATACAAAGGTGAAAAACACACAAGCAGTAGTTTCTCTTTATATCCTCACTTTAGTGTTTTACAAGCAAGCATACAGATACAGAAGCAGAATATTTGCAGTCATCCTTGCAAGTGATAAACTTTGGTTTCACAAGCTAGGTGTTAAAACAGAAACCACAGAGGAACATTGTCTGAACATTCGCTGGCCTTGCTGAGAATCCGGGCATTTCTCCTTAACCATGTGCAAGGCTTCAAGCTTGGGTTTGATTTCCCTTTCCCTTTCCCTGAAGTCAAATGTTCCCCATGATTGGGTTTGTTTCCTGAAGGCAAAAGTTCCCCATCAACCTCCTAGAGAGATAAAACCCTGGAAAGGGAGCTGGGAAGGGGGCTCAGTGGTAGAATGCTTGCCTTGCATGCATGACGCCCTGGGTTCAATACCTCAGCACACATAAGCAGCAAAGGCAGGAAGTGGTGCTATGGCTCAAGTGGTAGAGTGCTCGCCTTGAGCTGAAAAGCTGAGGGACAGTGACCACCTGCAGAGTTCAGGTATTACAACCAGGAGGTGGAAGGGGGGAAGAAAAGGGAAAAATTTCAGGGACAAACCCTCAGGACATGGCTGCTGGACACATGGTTCCAAGTGGGACAGAGAACTGAGGGTAGAGTCCTCAGTGTGAGTGAGGGCTATGTGTGCCTGAGTTATGAGGATAGTGGCCTCCACACCCGGGCTGCTGGAAATAGGGTCCTGGCTGGCTCTTCCCTGTGCCAGAAAGCTGCCCTAGAAAACACCCAGTCGGCCACACCAGACTGTGCCACACAGCACTTGCAGGCCAAGGCCCAGAACATGACCTCCTCTTTGCCCAGGTATCCAGCCAGGTAGGTAACCAGCGAGGTGTAAATGTGTGTGCCGAGGGAGGTATCCAAAAGGTTTCCCAAGTAGGTGCCCAGGTAGCTCTCCCGGTAGTGGTGCAGATATGTGTACAGTTAGGTGTCAAGGTAGGAGTCCAGGTATGTGTCCTGGTAGTTGTCCATGTACATGGCAGGAAGGTGTCCAGGTAGCTGTCCAGAAAGATGTCCAAGTATGTGTCAAGTTAAGTGTCCTTGTCCAGAACGGTGTCCAAGTATATGTCAAGATATGTGTCCAGGTAAATATCTGGGCAGGTATCCAGGTACATGTTGAGGTAGGTGTCCAAATGCAGGTCACCTGGAGGTAGGTTTCCATGTTCAGGTAGGTGTTGAGGTAGGTGTCCAGGCATGTCCAGGAAGGTGTCCACGTACATATCCAGGTAGGTGTCCACATACGTTGTCCATGTAGGCGTCAAGGTAGGTGTCCTGGTAGGTGTCCAGGTACTGTCCAGGTAGGTGTGCAGGTAGGTGTCCAGGAATGTTTCAGGTAGGTATCCAGGTAGGTGTCCAGAAAGGTGTCGAAGTATGTGTCGAGTTAGGTGTCTGGGTAGGTATTCAGATAGGTAGGTGTCCGAGTACGTGTCCAGGTAGTTTGTCAGACAGGTGTCCAGGTACAAGTTCAGGTATGTGCCAAGGTAGGAGTACAAGCAGGTTTCCAGGTACATGTCGAGGTAGGTGTCAAGAACAGGTCCAGGTAGATGTCCATATACCTGTGCAGGTACATGTTCAGGTAGTTATCCAGGTAGTTTTCCAGGTGCATGTCCACATAGATGTCCAGGAACGTGTCCAAGTACATGTCCACGAAGGTGTCCACATAGATGTCCAGGTAGATGTTCAAGTACTTGTCCAAATAGGTATCCAGGTAGGTGTCCAGGTATGTGTCCAGGAAGGTGGTGACAAATACGTGTCCAGGTAGGTGTCCAGACAGGTGTCCAGAGAGCTGTGCAAGTATGTGTCCAGGAAGGTGTCAGGAAGCTGTCCAGGTATGTTTCCAGAATGTGGCCAAGGACATATCCAGGTAGGTGTCTAGGAAAGTGTCCAAGTATGTGTCTAGCTAGGAGTCCAGGGAGGTGACCAACTACATATCCAGGTATATGTCCAGGTAGTAGTCCAGGTGTCTGTCCATGTAGGTGCCCAGCTTAGTGTCCAGGTATCTGTCCATGTAGGTGTCCTGGTCTCTGCCCAGGTAGGTGTCCAAGTAGGTGTCCAGGTAGCTTTCCAGATACACGTCCAGCTGGCTGTCCAGATAGGTGCCCTGGTGTCTGTCAGGCAAGTACCCAGGTGTCTGCCCAGGTACATGTCCAGGTAGCTGTCCATGTAGGTGCTTAGCTGTGTGTCCAGTCAGGTGTTGAGGTAGGTGCTCAGGTGTCTGTCCAGGGAGCACTCCAGGTGTCTGTCCAGGTAGATGTCCAGAACCTGTGGGAAGTGAGCATGCCTCTGGAACCCAGGGCAGCGGCAATACTTTTGAGCCCCAGGCCATGTGCAGGAAGCTGCTCTTGCTGCTGCCCCTGGTGGAGGGCACAGTGCTGCCCATGCGGAGTCTCGTGTCCACTGTATCCGAGTCTTCCTGAGATGACATCGCTCTCAAAGATTCTCAGCAGACTGGAAGTACATGGAACTCCAGCAACCTTTGTTCTTCAGGACACACTCAACTCCTGTGTAAAGAAAATATGAGGCTCACATCCATGCTCCGTGCACCCTACTGCCCTATGAATGAACTTCCTTGTGCACAGTCCCTGGCCTTTGCACCCCGGCAGGTCCTTAAGCCTGGGCAGAATCCTGAGCATCAGGAAATGTTCCTGCACCCTCATGCACATTTGCATGAAAAGGACCACAAGCAATAGGAAATGCACATACAACAGCACGTGCATGCACATGGGAGGGCCCATGTGCACCAACAGTCTCCTGTGTGCTTGAATGGGCATGTGCACCAGCTCTCTTTTCATGCAACAGGATGCATGTGTGTACAAACGTCTCCCTTGTGCCACCAGATATTCACACAAGGCCGGATTAGCTGGAACAACAAGATGCACACGCACACTGTAAGGCTGATGGGTTCTAGCAGGCAGTTGACTCCAGGACTTGCATGCAGGTGCCCTGAAGAGAGACAACCATGCATGTGCATTACCAGGCATATGAATATACAGCATACATGGGCAACCTGAGCACTTCCTGTGTTGGGAAGTTTGCCAGCAGTAACAGACCCAAGGACCCAGGGCATACATGGGCAGTACGAGGAGCTCTCAGTACGGATACCACATGTGCCTTAGGACAATCGCCATCACTGACAAGCCCAAGGACCCCAGGATGTGCTTGCACAGTACCAGGTGCTTGCAGTTCAGAAGAGGCATGCGCCTGAGCAGACCTGCCCTAGCTGACAGACCCAAGGACTCTAGAAGGCGCCTATGCAGGAGGTGACTACCTTCCCTCAAAAGCAGAGAATCATTGCAAATAAACCATATTTGTTGTGGTAGCTTTAGGATAGCCATGTGAGCAACTGGGTAAATGCCCAAAAGTGGAATTGCTGGTTCATAGAGGAGCTCTATGTGTAGTCTTTTGAGTCTTGAGAAACCTCCATACTGCTTTCCAAAGTGGTTGAACACATTCACATTCTCACCAAAAATGCAGTAGAGTTCCCTTTTGGCCACATAACTCCAGTATGTGTTGATTGTAGCCATTCTGAATGGGGCCAGGTGGAATCTCAATGGTGTTTTGATTTGCATTTCTTTTCTGGCTTAGAGAAGTTGAGCGTTTCTTCATGTGTCTATTGGCCATTCTTATTTACTCTTCAGAGAAGTCTCTATGTCTTTAGCCCATTTATTAATCAGGCAATGGTTTCTTTGAGGATTTGCTGTTGGGGGATTAATTTTTTGAGTTCTAAATATTTCAGATAGGAGTCCCTTGTCTGTTGTATGGCTAGTGAAGTTCTCCCAATCCGTGGCCTTTCAGCTGATCTTGCTAGCTATGTCCTTTGCCATGCAGAAGCTCTGTAGCTTTATGCAATCCTATTTATCCAACCTTCACCATAGCTAAGATATGGAACCAAACCAGATGCCCTTCAGTAGATGAATGGATCAAGAAAATGTGGTATATATCTATATACAATGCAATTCTATGCTTCCATCAGAAAGAATGACACCACCTCATTCGTTAGGAAATGGAAAGACTTGGGGAAAATTGTATCAAGTGAAGTAAGCTAGACTCAAAGAAACATAGGTCCTGTTGTTTCCTTTATTTGCAAGAACTAGTGTACATCTAGGATAATCTAGCCAGAGAGGCTGTAAAGGCCCAATATGTACATATGACCATATAAGATGATGGTAAGTGAAATGAAGCCCAAGATAGAGACACAAGAGGTTTTTTATTACTGTTGTTCTTTTTTTCCCAGTATTTATTTTTTTTATTGTGAACATACTGTACAGAGGGGTTACAATTACATGGCCAAGAGAATGAGTACATGTCTTATCAAGCATTGCAGCCTCCTCCTCTGTTTACCCTTCACATCCCTTCCCAGACTCTCTCTCTCTCCAGCCCGCCACTCAACACTCCCCCCCCCCCCACCAAAGTTGTAAAGCTCATTTTCCACATGACAACTTGTACTTCTCATTGTTGAAACGGGCCCACCTGTATTCTTAAACGACTTGTTTTTCCCCTTCGCCTCCACAAATTATACCGACATCAAATATAGTGAAAGCAGGGGTTATAATGTGGGGGACGGGCATACAAAGCAACAAAGAAATAATCTTATAAATCTGTTAGAAACAAATGCATGAAAGAAAAAGAAACTTTTAAATACATATCTAAGGGTGCATTTTCCTAACATCACATTATCATACCTTTTCTGCTTGACTCATACATATACTACATATTGGAAAACGGGGAAACCATGGGACCTAGGTTTCTTTGGGCTTGGCTTACTTAACCTAATAACATTTTTTCCAAGCCTTTCAAATCCTCAAAGAAACAACGGCCCAATAAATAAGTGGGCTAAAGACTTATAGAGAAACTTCTCTGAAGAAGAAAGAAGGATGGCCAATAGACACATGAAGAAATGCGCAACCTCCCTAGCCATAAAACAAATGCAAATCAAAACAACATCGAGATACCACCTCACCCCAGTTAGAATGGCAAAAATCAAGAACTCTAATAACAACAGATGCTGGAGGGGATGTGGACAGAAGGGCACCTTACTTCTTTGTTAGTTGGAGTGTAAACTTGTTCAACCACTTTGGAAAGCAGTATGGCGGTTCCTCAAAAGACTTCACATAGAGCTCCCCTATAACCCAGCAATTACACTTTTGGGCATTTACCCAAATGTTTACAAACAAGACCACACTAAAGCTACCAGCACAACTATGTTTATCGCAGCATTATTTACCATAGCTAAGATATGGAAACAACCCAGATGCCCCTCAGTAGATGAATGGATCAAGAAAATGTGGTATCTATACACAATGGAATTCTATGCCTCCATCAGAAAGAATTACTGTTGTTCTTAATGTGAGATATGATGTTTTTGTTTCTTTTGTATGTTCTTCTACCATGGTATTACCCCTGTTGTTCCTGTATTTGATTTGGGTGCCCTGCATCTTGCTTATACAATTTTCTAATTTGGGGAGGGGAAAGGAAATACCAAAATGCCGAAAAAAGGACACAGGTTGACCCATTGTAACAATGAGATGTAGAAGATACTATGTTGAAAAAGAACTATAGAACTTCTAGGGTGGAGTATTGGAAGGGGAGGGGCAGAAAAGAGGAAATGAATTCAAGGTCCAGGGCCCCAGTTTAAGTCTCAGGTCCCAAATTCAAGGCGGAGATCCTCAATTAAATTCCCCTGGAAGTGAGTGCAAGTCAAAGGCTCAGAATTCAAGGCTCGGCCTGATAGTACAAATCCCAGGCCAAGAGTTTCAGGTTAAGGCAGGAAATTCAATTCCAGAGGTTGACTTCAAGGACAAGGCTGCAAGTCAAATTCCATTGCTGAAAGCTCAACTCCCAGGACCCAATTTCAAGTCTGAGGCTTATAGTTCAAGACCAGGGCTCCAGATTCAATGCTCAGAATGCAAATTCAAGTTCCAGACCCTGAGTTCAAGGCACGGACTCCCGAGTTCAAGGCCCAGACTGTGAGTTCAATGCCCAAGCCCAGAGTTTCAGGCCCAGGCTCTGACTGCAAGTCTCAAGCCTCCAGTTCAAGGCCTGGGTTATGAGTTTAAGGCCTGCTCTGAGTTCAAGTCCCCAGTCCCAAATTCAAGATCCAGAGCCCCTGTTCAAATAACAGGGGTCATGCTTTGAATTCAAGGCCCAGTTTCTGAGTTCACTGCCCAGGGCCAGAGTTTCAGGCCCAGGCTGAAACTCAAATCCAAGTGCAGGACTTCAAGACCCAGGTTGTGAGTTTAAGGCCCAGGTGTGAGTTCAACACCCAGGACCCACATGTAAGTTTCAGGACCCCAGTTCAAGTCCCAGGCCGTGAGCTCAAAGCTCAGTCTGTGAGTTCAAGACCCAGGGTTTTAGTTAAGAGCCCAGACTATGAGTGTAAGGTCCAGGCTATGAGTTCAAATCCCAGGCTCAGAGTTCAAGTCTCAGGCCATGAGAAAAATCCCTGGTTCTGAGTTCAAGACACAGGCCTTCTTGAGTTCTAGGTTCAGGGCCCAATTTCAATTTCCAGGCCCCAAATTCATGGTCCAGGCTGTGATTTCAAGACCCAATCTGGCAGTTCAATGTGCAGTCCCTGAGTTACAGGTCCAGATTATGAATTTAAGTTTCAGGCACCCAGTTCAAGACCAGGGTTATGAGTTCAAGGTGCTGGGCCTGATTCAATCCCCAGCCTGAGTTCAAGACCCAACACTGAGTTCATCGTCCTGGCAGTGAGTTCAAGGCCCAAGCCTCAAGTTCAAGTCCCAGGTCACCAGTTCAATGTCCAGGGCCCCATTTAACTACCATGCCATGAGTGCAAGCCCCAGGCCATGAGTTCAAGTCCCAGATCCTGCATTCATGGCCCAGGACAAGTTCTTGGCCCAGGCACACAGTTCAAATGCCGGGCTTAGATTTCAAGGCCAAGACCATGAGAGTAAGACTGAGACCATGAGTTTAAGGACTAAGGCCATGAGATCAAAGCCCAGTCCAGAGATTAAAGTCCCATACCCCCTTGCTGCCTGAGTTCAAGGTCCAGGGCCCAGTTCAAGTGCACGGCTGTGAGTTCAAGGCCCAGGTATTGAGATCAAGCTCCAGGGTGCCAGTTTCACTCCAGATCCAGGCCCAGAACCCCAGTTTAATGCTGAGGATATGAGTTCAAGACCAGGTCCCAAATTCAAGTCTCTGGCCAATAGTTCTATGCCCACACCCAAGATGAAGATTCAGGCTGTGAAATCAAGCCCCATGCCCTGAGTTCCAAGTCTAGGCCCCCAGTTCAAGTTCATGGCCCATGCCCCGAGTTTAAGGCTTCGCCTGATAATTCATGTCCCAGGCCTAAAGGTAAGACCCCTTCTGTAAGTTCAAGGCCCTATCCCCAACTTGATGTCCCAGGTCTCCCCTTCTGCCCTGAAGTCAAGTCCTTGGGCCCAAGGCCCAGGCAATGAGTTCAAGGCCCATTGTGGGAGTTCAATGCCTAGACCCAGAGTTTCAGACCCATGCTATGAGTTTATTTCCCAGGCCCTCAGTTCAAGGCTCAGGCCGCAGTTCAAGACCTAGGTTGTGAGGTCAGGGTCCAGGGTCCAATTTCAAGTCCCAGGCCCCCTCAGTCCAAGGCCCAGATCCCCAGTTCAATGCTGGGTTTGGGAGTTCAAGGCCCAAGCCCCTAGTTGAAGGTACAGGTTATGAGTTCAAGGAGCAAGCACAGAGTCCTAGTCCCAGGCCCTGAATTCAAAGTGTGGGCCCCAGTTCAACCAACACACCATGAGTTAAAGGCCCAGGCTGTTAGTACAAGGTTCAACTTCCAAATGTCTGGCCCAGCCTGTGAGCGCAAGTCCCAGATCCTTGCTTCAAGGCCCAGGACAAGTTCAAGGATCAGGTCTGGAGGTCAAATCCCAGGCTTTCAGTTCTAGGCCCAGACAGGAGATTGATGCCTAGGACATGAGTTAAAGTCCCACACCATGAGTTCAGTGCCCAGACCCCAATTGAAGTCCCAGGCCACTCTTGCCACCCAACAATTTTTCCAGTACATGTCTCAAATGTTCCAAGGAGAGTGGACTGTAACTGTCAATTGTAACACAAGACCCTTTCTTAAAACCATATTCAATAACCCCTTTGTTTTCAACTTATGTGAATTTTCCCCACATATATATGCTCCCACATATTTATAGTGGATTTGGCACAGTGATACACAACATACCTGATGCAAAAGGCAATACAATACTCTTTAAAGTATATTTTAGGAAGATACACCTTGTCAAAAATTGGGGTTAGGATTCCTATGCAATCAGGAGAGTTGAATTATTTGAGTACAGATGAGGAAGTTAAAGATGAGAGTATGTTGCTCATGTTTATTATTGGTGATAAAATGGGAAGATTTATGATCATGGGTATAGCTGAGCACCAAGCTTTCTCTTGGTTTATTCACCATTGCCCAATCCAAAATGCAAATTAATGACATTCTTAAATGTTATATAAATATGTTAATACATCCACCATATTATCTTTTCACCTGAAATTCAGCTTGATTTCAGACTGTGGACATAAACTGGTAACATGGTGAGATTCATTGTGCCTCTTTGCTATATTTAGGGTATTGATTACAAAATTGTTGTTATTAGTTTGATCAAAAACTCCACAATATTTGAAGATTGGAAGAATTGTGAGTAGAAAATTAATATTCTCCTAATTTCATCCTAGAGCTGTAGGAGAGACACAATTTTTGCTGTTGTGATTTGTAAGAAGACACATATGTTGATCCACCAGTTTTGATGTTTTCAAATGTCCTTTTCAGTAAACCTTTGTATACATTTGTGAATATATCTATAAAATCAATATTTGAGTAAACAGAGGCCAAAATTCTGTATATGTGTACATTTCTAAACTTTGATAAAAAATATAGAGCCTGCCACTGGTTCTTCATACATGAAATTCTATCAATGCAGGAGTTTGAGAACAAAGTAGCAGTTTTTGACACCAGTGGGGGCAGAAGAGTCATAGAGACTCTTGTCTCCACTATAAAATGTGAAAAGCAGAAGAGGTGCTATGGCTAACCAACCAACCTACCCACCCACCCACCAGCCATCCAATCAACCGACTAACCCTCCAACCTACTACCCACCCACCAACATCCACTCAACCAACCAACTCACCAACCCAATCCCCACCCACCAATCACTCAATGAACCAACCAACCCACTGAAGTGCTATCAACCACACAGTCAACCACTCAATCAACTACCCAATCAACCCACCAACCAACCAAACAACAGATTGCCCTACCAACCAACCAATCCTTTATTCTGTGTGATGTCACCTCTGTGCCAATGGTCATCACAAAGCGATTCCTTCTTGTCATGAAATCCAAAGCTCTAAATCTAGTTCCAATCCAGTGATTGCCAATTATCTCTTACTCTCCCTTTTTCCTTCCTTCTCCACTTCTCCCCACAGGGCATCCTGAACCTTGTCCAGTGCTTCCTGCTCTCACTGGCCTTCCATGGTTGGATGAGCAGTAGCCTGGAGCTATGCCTGCCCCAGATGGTAATAATCCAGTGGAAGTCCATGTCCTCACTGGGGGCAATGCTGGTGGTAGAAGGAAAGGAAGAGGAGGAGGAGGAGAAGAAGCAGAAGGGCAGCTACCAGCCCCCTGTCCCTCCAACTCCAGCTGGGGCCCTGAGCACATGTCTGAAAGAGGCCCTGAGCATACTCTGGAGAAGGTAACTGACAAACACTGTCCACCATCAGCCTGTTTCCTGTTCCCTCACTAGAATAAATTTATCACACCTTCCTCCCACCCCATCCATTAGCCTTTAAATACCCCACCACATATACAGAGCTGGGATTACGGGTATGTGCCAGGCATTAGGCCTGGCCGCTAACTGTAGGCCTGGCCACTGTTACTATTGTGCTTTTCATTGTATGGTTGTTATTGTTGATATTATTATCATTGTTTTTATTATTATATTCATTGTTGGTGTTATTGTCATTATTATTAGTGGTGGTAGTATTGCCAGTCCTGTATGCTATCCCTGAGGTGCTTTTTTGTTCAAGGCTGGCACTCTACTGCTTGAGCCACAGCACCACCCCTTGTTTTTGAGGTGATTCATGGGATATGAGGGTATCATGGTTTCTTCTGTCCCAGCCTATTTCAAACCACTATCCTCCAGATCTCAGCACTGACACATACACACATATAAGCGCGCGCGGGCACACACACACACACACACACACACACACACACACACACACACACACACACACACATGCAGTCACTGGCCATCTCTTATGCAGTGTAGGGTAACGGTCAGGGGCATTGCCCTACACTTCCAGGGTCCATGTACTCTTTCTTCTGGAAAATCTGACAACACAGAGGACAGCCGGTGAAGCCTTCCTCTTCTTCCTGAGCTCATGCACTGCCCTGACCCTTTCTCCTCCTCTCTCCTCCCCCAGGTTTAGAACCCAGTGCTTTGACTTTTTCACAGACAGCAGAACCCAGGAGGGGAACCAAGTTGGCTCAGATATCCCAGCCCAGAGGGACACGTGAGGGCTGTGAGCCAAGGAGCTAGCTCCAGTGTGCCATTTTCACAACTCCTCTCTCCCTTCTCCCTTCCTTCATCCCTTTATTTCTTCAATCCTTTCTCCCTCTTTTCCTTCCCTCTTCCCTCCTCTCCTCCCTTCCCTCCTTCCTTCATTTCTTCCTTCTTTCCTGTTTTCCTACCTCCCTTCCTTCACTCCCTCCTTCTTTCCTTCCTTTCTTCCAAGTTTGTTCCTCCATCCCTTCCTTCCCTTCTTCCTTCCTTTCTCCCTGCCCTCCTTCATCTCTTTCTTCCTTCCTTCTTTCTCTCTCCCTCCCTTTCTTCCCTCCAACCTCCCTTCCTTTTTCCTTTTTTCTTCCTCATTCCCTTCTTTCCCTCCTTTTTAATTCCTTCTTCCCTCCCTTCCCACCACTCCCTTTTTCCCTCCCCATTTCCTCCTTCCTCCTCTTTCCCTACTCTCCATCCTTTCTTCTTTGTCTTTTCTCCCCTGCTTCCCTTCTTCTCCTTTCTTCACTTCCTCTCTCCTTCCTCCCTGAGGTTTTCATCCTCTCTCCCTGAGGTTCCTCTCCCTGAGGCAAGAGAGAAATGACCTGGCCCTCTCTGGCCCATGCCATGGAAGAGAACTTTCCAGAACAAACCAGCCCTCTATGGACCACCATGGGCCTCCTCTATGCTCTCTCAGCTTCCCCCAGGGAGGAGCCTGGATGCTCCATTCATGAAGCAAATCCTCAGGAAAACAGTTCCAAACAAACAAGAAGAAGAAGCAAGTTGAGGCCTTGTCAAATTCAGGCCCTAAGATGAATTCCCAGGCTGTGAGTTCAGAGCTTCAGGCTCAGGTCTTGAGTTCAAACCTGGATGAAAATTCAAGTCCCAGGACCCCAGTTCAAGGCCCAAGATGTGAGTTCAAGGCCCAGGCCCCAAGTTCAAGTCACAGGTCCTGAGGTCTAAGCACAGGCCTGGAGATCAAGGCCCAGGTCATAAGTTCAAGACCCAGAGTGTGTGTTAAAGTCCTAGACCATGCATTTAAGGCCCAGGCCATGAGTTCATGTCCAGGTCCCGAGTTGAATCTCCAATCCCCAGGCATAGAGTTCAAGGATAAGCCTGGAAATTCAAGTCCCAGGTCCTGAGTTCAAGGCCCAGGCTCAAGTTCAAGACCTGGGTTGTGTGTTCAAGTGTAGGACCCGAGTTCAAGTCCCAGACCCCAAGTTCAAGGCCAAGGCCCAGAGTAGAATGCTCAGACTCTGAATTCTAGTCCCAGGAATGCAGTTCAAGTTCCAGGCCCTGAATTTAAGGCCCAGGCTGTGAGTTCAATGTCCAGGGCCCCAGTTCCAGTCCAGGCTATGAGTTCAAGGCCAGGCTGAGAGCTCAAGACCCAGAACCCAAGTTCGAATTTCAGGGTTGGAGTTCCATTTCCAGGCCTGAAGTTTTTCAAGTCTCAGTCTGAGAGTTTAAGGCAAGGCCCTGAGTTTAAGACCCAGGCAAAGAGTTCAAGGCCCAGGCCCCAAGTTCAAGTCTGAGGCCTGTAGTTCAAACACCAGGACCCAAGCACAAGGCCTGGGCCGGAAGTTAAATGGCCAGGCTATGAGTTCAAATCCTAGGCATGAGTTCAAGTCCCAGGCCCTGAGTTCAAGAATGAGGCCCAGAGTTCAGTTCCCAGGCTGTGACTTCAAAGCTCAGCATGTGAGTTCAAGGACCAGACTGAGAGTTCAAGTCCCAGTCTCAGACTTCAAGGCCCTGGCCCTGTGTTTAGGGCCCAGCCCCAAGATCAATTTCCAGGCTTTGGATTCAAGGCCTAGGCTTCAAGTTCCAGTCCCAGGCTGAGAGTTCTAGGCCTAGGTCGCGAGTTCAAGGTCCAGGACTCCAATTCAAGTCCCAGGCCTGGAGCTCACGTTCCAGGTTCCAAGTTCAAAGTTCAGGGCCTCAGGTCAAGTCCCAGCCCTTGAGTTCAAGACACAGGCCCTGAGTTAAAGGCCCAAGCTTTGATTTCAAGGCCTAGGCTTGAAGTTAAAGTCCAGGCCATGAGTTCCAATCCATACCCCAAATTCAAGTTCCTGGACAGGAGTTCAACACTCAGACTCTGAGTTCAAGTCCCAGGCCCCAAATTCAAGGTCCAGAAGGTGGGTTCAAGGCCCAAGCCATGAGTTTTTGGCAGGTCTGGGAGTTCAATCCCAGACTGTGAGTTCAAGTCTCAGGTTCGGAGTTAAAGACCCTGGCCCCAGTTTAAAGGCCCAGGACTCCAGTTCAAGGCCTGGGCACTGAGTTCAAGTCCCAGACTTCAAAAGCAAAGTCCAGGCCATGAGTTCAAGGTCCAGGGCCCCAGTTGAAGTTGCAGGCCAAGAAGATTTCAAGGCCCAAACTGAGAGCACAAGGCCCAGGACCCGAATTCAAGGTCCAGGCCATGAGATCAAGTCCAAGGATTTGCATTAAAGGCCCAGGTCATGAGTTCAAGGCCCAGGCCCAGAGTTTCAGGCCAAGGCTATGAGTTCAAGTACAGATCAAATGGACTGAATTTTAGAACAGTTGAAATGAGTTGTATTTCATTGAAGCATAAGAAGAAGTTGGGTATTGTCTTATACTTCGATTCAATTGACAGAAGCACAAGTTGGGATTCCTTACATCATGATTCTTATATGATTCCTATTTGTCATATCACAAGAATGATGAACATACCCACAATAGACACTTAGAAAATCTGATCATTGCTTTCTAGAAGCCTTCTGATGGTAATCATTTCTACCCACTTCAGAGAGAGTTCCTACTCTGCTTTGGTGTGTCTGATTAACTTCATGAGATATTAAGCACTCCCGTAGCATACTTACTTTTATCAGTACCTAAGTGTCTGTGTTATTTGTTTCACTGGAAGTTGCCAGATTCTCCATTTAAATACATTTCGTGGCCCTCTAATTCTTCTCTCCCATGCTAATCTTCTTAAACTTGTCTTAAACAATGTTCTGTTGTTCTACACACAGCAATGTTGAAATGCTTTATTTCCTCAGGTTTTGATAAACAGCAATTTCAAACAGGAAGATTTGAAAACCCTCAATATTGTGTCCTTATTATTGTAATAGCAACTACTTTGTTCATATATACTAGGTGTTCATTGAAGGAACTTGTCACTGAGTAACATATAATTCCAATGTCCATATTTAAATCTCAATACTCCAAATTTTTCTGTGTATATATGCAAAAATCTTTGGTAGGAGATCTTAAATAAAATTATTTATGAAAATAATAGTAGGCATTCTACCTAATACTAGAACAGTGACATATATTATGCACCACCTTCTATTATAATGGTTACCTATATAATGTTTATCTTCTGTATACATTTTAATATTGCTTTTCAAAATTTAGTATAATATCTTCATATTTTTAATAATACCTAGTTAAATTTCACTTATTCTGCATAAATCCATCAACAGAGGCTTTAATTGAAAATTCTACAATCATAAGTTATGTTCCAGGGAATTTGGATGTAGTTTATATCATTGTTGATTAAATAAAACATAAATGCATAAGCCTAGGAATATATACAAGAACCCACACATTCACAGATATTTCTGCATATACTCTATGTTTATATTTTACATTAATACTAACATTAATATTTGTATAAATAAAATATATGATATATATCATATGATATATATAAAAATATATTTATATATCGATAAATATAAATATAAAGTATCCTTCTGGGAAATGGTCTCTTTCTATTTAATATTTGAGAAATGTTGCTCTGAGAAATCCTAGTCCATTTTACTCTTACTTTACATGAGTATGACTCTTAAGATGTGAATTAAAAAGATATTTACAAAGATCATAGCATATCTGCAAGGAAGGCAGGAATGTTTTTAACAGAGGACAAATAAACTCTAAAAATGTCTTCTTTTGAAACTACCCTCTAATAAATCTATTAATAATTGACATTCCTGTCTATAAAAATAAATAAATACTGTCATTCTGAGATAAACTCTATTCTCACAACTCTATCCTTACAGTAGTGTTGTCAGCTTCATGTCAGAATGGAAACAGAGAATGTACATGAAAATTTCATGTATAAACAGCATACAAACATAACCTGAATCCATTTGCATATGTAAATTTGCACTAGTAAGATTTGTTTCTGAAATGTGTTAGAATAATTCCTCAGTAGGCACCATTCATGAGTACAAGAATTTTCCTAATGCCCAACTGATTTAGCCTGATTCTTTTCCAAAAAGAGCACCTTCAATTTTTTACTAGCCATCACTAGGAAAGTAAAGAAACTAAAGAAGTGAAGAAAATAATAAAATTTAAAGGTTAATTTAATGTGGCTCTATGGAACATAGAAAGCATACTGATACCTAGGCAGAAGAACTAAAAAAAAAATAGGCCTTGAATTTGAGGCCTGGGCATTTATTTAATTTGGTGCCCAGGCCTTAAACATGGGTCCTGGGACTTGTACTCATGGCTAAAGCCTTGAACTCATGGCCTAGGACTTGAATTGGGGCTCTGGACCTTGAATTCACAGCCTGGGTCTTGAACACACGGTATGGCACTTGAAGGCCAGGACTGTACTTGAATTTATAGCTTGAGCCTTAAATTCTCAGTCTGGGACTTGCATTTGGGACCTGGGACTTGAACTGGGGCCCTGGACCTTGAACTTGGGGCCTGGGACTTGAGCTTGGGTCTTGGGACTTGAACTCAGGGCCTTGGACTAGAACTCACAGCGTGGGCCTTAACTTATAGGCTGGGACTTGAACTGGTGCCCTGGACCTTGAACTCAGGCCAGCAACTTGACCTTGGGGCTTGGATCTTGAACTCAAATTCTTAGCCTTGGCTTTGAACTCAGTACCTTGGACTTTAAGTCACAACCTGTGGCTGCAACTCAGGGGCTGGGCCTTGAACTCACAGCCTAGACCTTGAACTTGGGGCTGGCACTGGAACTCAGGACCTGGGATTTCTTTTTATTTATTTATTTATTTATTTTTATTATTATTTTTTATCCATTTTCAGTTTATCCATTTTTTTAATTGTGAAAATACCATACAGAGGGGTTACAATTACATGGGCAAGCTAATGAGTACATTTCTCATCAAGCATTGTTGCCTCCTTTGTTTCCCCTTCCCATCCCTTCCCATCTCCCCAGCCCCATCCCTTACCTCCCCCTACCTCCCCACTCGCCCCCACCCCCTGCACAAAGAACCTGGGATTTCAACTTAGGGCCGGGCCTTGAACTTAGGGCCTGGGCCTTTAACTCTGGGTTTGGGACTTCAACTTGGGGCCTGGGACTGGGGCTCATATTCCAGGCTTGACCTCGAAGCCTGGGCCTTGAACTCACAGCCTGGGCCTTGAATTCAAAGCCTAGGAATTGATCTCAGGATCTAGCCTGGAACTTGGAGCCTCTGACTTGAACACAGGGTCTGGAAATTTTCCTCATGGCCTGGGACTTGAACTCTGGGACTGGGATTTGAACTCATGGCCTGGACCTTGAACTCATGGCCTGGGCTTTTAACTCCCACACTGGGACTTGAACTCACAGACTGAGCATTGAACTCTGAGCTTGGGCCTTGAACTAGGCCCCTGGACCTTTTATTCAGGCCCAAGGCCTTGAATTCTTGGTCTGGGCCTTGAACTCATGGCTTGGGTCTTGAACTCGAAGCCAGGGTCTTAAACGCCCAGTCTGGACCTTGAATTCAAAGCCTGGGAATTGAACTTGAGGCCTGGGCTTGGAACTTGGGGCCTAGAACTTGAAGTCTCTGCTTGTGACTTGAACTCTCCACTGGCACTTGAACTCTCAGCCTGGGTCTTGAACTCAAGGCCTGAGCCTTGAACAAAGGGCCTGAGCCTTGAATTCAAGGATGGACATTTAACTTGTCTGGGCATTGAACTAGAGACCTGGGACTTGAACCTATGACTTGGACTCAGGTCTTTCCTTAAACTCTTGGCCTGAGAATTGAACTTATATCCTGGAACTTGAGCTCAATATCTGGACTTTCAACTCAGTTACTGGGCCTGGGACTTGAACTGGGGCCCTGGACCTTGAACTCAGGTCATGGGAATTACTTGAACTAGGGACCTGGGCCTCAAACTAGAGGCTTGGAAATTAGGGTTGGGACCTAGGATTGTTACTCATGTCCTGGACTTGAACTATGAGGCTGGGATTTGATCTTGTGCCCTGGACCTTGAACTTTTAGCAGGAGCCTTTACCTCAAAGCCTGGAACTTGAACTCCCAGACTAAGCCTTGAATGCTTAGCCTGGGGATTGAACTGGGGCCTTGGAAATTGAACAAGGGATCTGGGACTTAAACTCAGGTCCTGGGCCTTGATTTCAGAATACAAGCATTGAACTGGGGGCCTGGGACTTGGACTCACAATCTGGGCCTGAAATTCTGGGGCTGGGCCTTGAACTCAGAGCCCGGGACTAGAACTCATGTCCTGGTATTTGAACTGTATCACTGGATCTTGAGGTCTGAAAAGAAGAAGGGACCTGGGACTTCAACTTGGTCCTTGGCCTTAAACTCACAGCCTAGGCCTTGAACTCAGGTCAGGGCCTTGAACTCAGTACCTGGAACTTGAATTCACAGCTTGAGCCTTCAACTTCATGCCTAGGCCTTGAAGTGGGCCCCAGGCCTGGAACTCAGGGCGTGGTACTTAAATTCACAGCCTGAGCTTAGAACTCAGAACCTGGAACTTAAATGAGGGCCTTGGACCGTGAACTCAGGTCTTGAGCCTTGAACTGACACACTGGATGTTGAACAAGGAGCCTGGGGCTTAAACTCACAGCTCAGGCATGAACCTAGGCCTGGGCCTTGAACTTAAGGTCTGGGACTTTAATTCACAGTGTTAGTCTTGAACTCAGGGCTTGCAACATGAACTACTGCCTGGAATCTGAATTTGGAGTCTGGGACTTGAACCATATCCTGAGTTTTTAATGCAGGGCCTGGGTCTTGAATTCAGGGCATGGGAGTTGAACTTGGGGCTTAGGACTTAAAACTCAGGGCCTGGGAGTAGAACTCATAGCCTGGGCCTTAAACTCACAGCCTGGAACTTGAGAACTGGGCCCTGAACCTTGAACATGGGGCCTGGAATTGAAATTGGGGCCTGGGCTTTGAGCTCATGGCCTGAGACTTGAACTTAAGGCCTGATAACCTGGGCCTGAAACTTTGTGCCTGAGCACTGAACTCCCAGACTGGGCCATGAACTCACAGCTAGGGCCTTGAACTCATGGACTCCTACTTTAACTAGGGCCCAGCACATTGGATTCAGGGGACAGGGGGGCCTGGGACTCCAATTTGGGGCCTGGCCTTAAACTCATGCCTTGGCCTTAGTCTCACGGTCTGGGCATTGAACTCATTCTGGGCCTGGAACTCAGGATCTGGGACTTGAACTCACAATCTGGGCCTGAAACTCAGAGGCTGAGCCTTGAAATTAAAAGCCAAGCAGTAAACTGTTTGACTGGACCTTGAACAGGGGGCCTGTGATTTGAACTCATAGCCAGGCTTGAAACTCTGGGCTTGAATTTTGTAATATCAGCCTGGGACATGTACTCATGGCCTGGCACTTGAACTGGGACCCTGGATCTTAAACTAACAAACTGGGACTTTAACTCAAGACCTGGTCTTTCAACTTGGAGCCTACAACTTGAATTCAAGTTCTGCAATTTGAACGCATGGCTTTAGACTTGTACTTGGGGCCTCTGACTAGAACTTGCAGCCTGGGTCTTAAACCAGTAGCCTTGCCCTTGAATTCAGGTCTGGGACTTGAATGCAGGTCATGGGTCTTGAATTCCCAACCCAGGTCTTGAACTAAGGGTCTTGCCCTGAATTCTCAGCTGGGGACTTGAACTTGGGGCCTGGAACTTGAACTCATAGTCTGGGCCTTGAATTTAGGGCCTGGGACTTGAATGGAAGGGCTGTATTTGAATTTGCAGCCCAAGCATTGAATTATCAGTATGGGACCTGAATATGGTGTCTGGTACTTGAACTCAAGGCCTGGGATATGAACTTGAGGCCTAGGACTTGAATTTGGGACCTGGGACTTGAACTAAGGACCTGGAACTTGAACTTAGGGCTTGGGACTTGAACTCGGGTACTGGGACTAGAACTTGCAGCCTGGGACTTGTAATCAAGTCTTGTGATGTGAACTTGGGGCCTGGGCCTGAAATTGGGGGCGTGAGATGTTCACTCTGTTACTGGGACTGGAACTCAAAGAACAGGCCTTGAACTCAGCACGGAACTTAAACTGGCACCCAGGACTTTGAACTGGGGCCAGGAACTTGAGCTTAGGGCCTGGGCCTTGAAGTCCACGTCTGGGACTTAGACTCAGGCTGGTCATCAAACTCTGGGTCTGGTCCTTGAACAGGGGGCCTCAGACTTGAACTCCCTACCATGGCCCTGAAACTCTAGGCCTGGGCATTATTCTCACAGACTGGGCCTTGAACTCACAGCCTCGTAGATGAACTGGGGCCCTGGTCTTGAACTGGAAAGGGAAGGGGAGACCTGGGATTCAACTTGGGGCCTGAGCCTTGAACTCACAGCCAGGGCCTTGAACTCAAGGCCTGGTAATTGAATTCCCAGTCTGAGCCTTGAACTTGGGGCCTGGGCCTTGAACTTTCAGCCCAGGTCTTTAATTGGATGGTGAGCCTTAAACTCACAGCCTTAGCCTTGAACACAAGGCTTGGGCCTTGATCTATCGACCTGTAATTCACAGCTTTGTAGATGAACTGGGGCCCAGGTCCTTGAGCAGGGAAGGAAGCTGAAAGAATAGAATGGAAGAAAGATGGCCTCTTCAGTAAATGGTGCTGGCACAATTGTTAAACACCTGTAGAAAACTAAAGCTACACCCTAATATATCACCCTGTACCAGAAACAACTCCAAATGGATCAAACACATCGAAGTCAAAGCAGACACAATGAAAACATTACAGGAAGAAATAGGAGAAATTCTAGGCCTCCTTGGCACAGGCTGGAATTTTCTTAATAAAGACCCAGAAACATAACAAATCAAAGAAAGTTTGGACAAATGAGATTGCATCGCAAAGGACATAGCTAGCAAGATCAATAGAAAGCACATGAATTGAGAGATCTTCACTAGCCATACAACAGACAAGGGACTCATATCTAAAATATACTTAGAACTCAAAAAATAAATCTACCAACAACAAATCCTCAAAGAAACAACTACCCAATTATTATTTGTGCTAAAGGCATGAAGAGAGACTAATGTGAATAGGAAATAAGAATGGCCAATAGACACATGAAGAAATGCTCAACTTCTCTAGCCAGAAATGTAATGCAAGTCAAAACAACATTGAGATTCTTCTGACCTATTTAGAATGGCTATAATCAAGGATTCTAATTTAAAAAAAAACAGATGCAGGAGAGGATGTGGTCAAAAGGGAACCTTACTGCATTGCTGGCGGGTGTGTGATCTTGTTCAACCATTTTGCAAAGCAGGATGGAGGTTCCTCAAAAGACTCCACATCGAGCACCCCTATGACCCAGCAATCGCACTTTGAGCATTTACCCAGTCACAAACAAGTCCATACAAAAGCTTCCAGCATACCTATATCCTATGTTTATCACAGCATTATTCACCATAGCTAAGATATCGAAACAACCCAGATGCCCTTTAGTAGATGAATGGATCAAAAAAATGTGGTATATATGTGCAATGGAAATCTATGCCTCCATCAGCAAAATGACATTGTCTTAATTGTTAGGAAAGGGAAAGACTCGGAAAACTTATATTAAGAGAAGTAAGCCAGGCCCAAAGAAACATAGGTCCCATGGTTTCCCTAGTATATGTCTAACACAAGCAGAAATGTTCAAAAGCTATGTACATATGACCATATAAGGTGATGTTAAGTGAAATGAACCCCAAGATAGGGACATAAGAAGTTTCATTTCTCTTGCTGTTATTTTTAATATATTTTTAAATGTACTATGTGATTTATTTTTGTTTCTTTTGTATGTGCTTACCCCATTGTATAACCCCTGTTTTCGTTGTATTTGCTTCTGGTGCCCTGCATCTTGCTTATATATTTTTATGGTTTGTGGAGAGGAAGAGAAATAACAAAATGTTGAAATGAGGATACGGGTTGATCCATTGTAACAATAAGATGTACAACACACTGTTGAAAAAAACCTTACAACTTTGGGTGGAGAGGGAAGAGTTGGGGTGATGAGAGAGAAGGGATGGTAGGTGAAAATACAAAGGAGGAGGTAACAATTCTGTTAGGAAATGTACTCATTACCTTACTCATGTATGTATGTGTACAGTATCTTTTCAATACAAATATATACTAAACATGATTATGTGTTGGAGGCAAAGGATATCAGACTTGTGGATGCAAAACTGTTCTCAGACAAGAAAATGAACTAATGTTAACAGAAAATAATTTCAACTGCTGATATAATATTAAACCCTTTGGGATGTTCTCAAAGCCATTACTGAGTAATCATATGTAACAATAGCAAGACAGAGTGAAGTACTCAATATAGGTGTTTGTATTATACTAGACCAAACAAAAGTAGATATGAAGTAGCAGTTAGTCCTTATACCTTTCCAGGCCTAGAATGTGTTTGCCATATTTTGTAGAGCTCCACTTGATTAAAAAAAAAGACAGAAGGAAAAAGTTCACAATCATACTTAAAATTGTCTGAGACATTTTGTGAAATGTTTAGTGATGTGCAATAACCATTAACCGTTAATGTCATATTTTTATAATTACCTTTTTTTGCAACTTGTATCCTCTACTACAATAACAGGCAGGTTTTTGTGTAAGTCACTTTGGCTTGATCTCAGCACTCTTCCAAAATCTCTACAGCCTTTTGGATCATGGCCAGCACTCTCCTAGTTTGAGCCACTGTGATGCTTCAAGAGTTCTGGTGGTTAATTGGAGATAAGATTCTCATATACTTTCATTCTCCTGGTGGATTTGACCCAACAACCAAACGTCTCAGCCTCCTGAATAGCTAGGATTGGAGATGGGAGTCACCAGCACCCATCTAGAAAATTTTACACAAGTATACCTCAATGAAGATTTTTTTAATCAGTTGTGAGGCCTGATCTCTGGGCTGGGCACTGTCCCTCAGCTCTTCAGCTCAAGGCTAGCACTCTACCACTTGATCCACAGCATCACTTCTGCCTTTTATGTTTATGTGATGCTGAGGAATCAAACCCAGGGCCTCATGCATGCAAGGCAAGCACTCTAACACTAAGCCACCTACCCAGCCCTCAATGAAGATTCTTTTTGTATTGTAAAAATGTTGTACATTACATTACATTACCTGAGTAGGGAAATGAGTACATTTCATAGCGAGCATTGTTACCTCCTCTTTTATTTTCCCCCTACCATCACTTCCCTCCCCAACTCCTCACTCCTGCCGCCGACATTGTAAAGTTCATTAAAAAAATATATATGCAAGATGCAGAGCTCCAGCGTCAAATCCAGTAAAAACAGGGGATATACCTTGGGGGAAGAACATACAATCGAAACAAAAGAATCACATAGCATAGTGTAAGTACATTAAAAACACTAGCAAGCAAGAAAAAAGAAAACCTCTTGTGTCCCTATCTGGGGAACATTTTGCTTAACATTATCTCATAGAGTTGTATAAGGAGAGAAGGTCAGCACTCCCCTTGACAAGGATGGAAGAGGCCCTTGGGCCTGACAACATGCATATGGTTAAGGCATTGCCACCTACTTCAATGAAGATTCTTAAGTGAAGGAAAATGAAACTTTGGGAATAGTGACACTGAAAAGCTGTGGTAGCCTACTTCCTAATACACATGTACAGTGATTCTGAATCACACAAGATTGTTTTCAAAACTATACCATGAATATCAGTGACTTTTCCATTTATACTGGTTTGAATATGCAGTTTTCTAAGTTGATAGGAGCAGAAGCATTCAGATGCTGCTGTCCATAGGACAAAAGCTGCAATAATGAGACAATACCATCAAAACAGACATGGGAATGTAAAAATAGAAGGATAATAGCGGTTCACTATTGCATAATCTAGAAGCATCCAAGAGCCAAACAAATGACCTACAGAAATAGTGTTTGGAAGGTGGAAAAATCATATAGCTTGGTTGATACCTTCTAAAGTAATTTGGACTCAGCAAAGCAGGATCCCTTCCATAAGAATGAAGAAAACATCCCCAGTGGTTGTTTATTTTACAAACAGTTGTCACCTTTTAAATTAGCTCTCTTGAAATTGTTCTTTGATATTATAATAGGGAAAGATTGCTCATTTCCAATTCATAACCTTAGGACTTGCAGATCAACTTACGCTTCTGTCAACTGAAACAGATAGTAATTGCATGGACGGCCCAACAATGCAGTCTTCTATATAATAAATTTTATGACAACTATGCTAATATTAGCAGACCTGTACCTTGTTGGAATGTTCTGTATTTTGCACAATTCTCCAAGCAGATATGACATCATTCATTGCTTTTATTCTCTTCCATTATAAAATCAGAGAAAATTGTTCCATGTGTTACCTGCATTTCTCACAGTAAGAAATATATAATAAGTTGGAACAGTGTAGTTTGGAGTAAAAAACAATGAGTGGAGATAGACAAATCAGAAGACTCGGCTTTTTATGAAAATTACCAACCCACAGTGACAAAGAATAATTGGGCCTAAAATTTTATCTACTCTGGATGTTACTTATAAAATCATGAAATTCTCTAATGTGGGTGGAAGAGAAAGAAAAAACAGAGTACAAATCAGTCTTCAATTCTGGCAACACATAAATTTCACCAGCTGGGTGGAAAAATTGGCAACCATATAACATTGTTTAAATAATTCACACTGTATACATTTAGTTCTTCTTGCCAGTTATAAACCCAATTTAGTTGAAAAAGTAACCTAGAATATAGTAATTTTTTTGCGAATACATTCATAGGATTTGCTCTCATGGCCTATATGTCATTTTATTGCTCATCCTAATTTATATCTTCGAATTATATCCTCGATTGAGTAACAATCAATATTCTGCTGGAGAAACTCCTAATTCTTCTCATGTGAAATGATGTTAATGTTCTTTAGAGTAAAAAAAAAAGAACATTATTTGAGATGCCTTATTCTGAAGTCATATTGAAATGTAATAAGAACTAATAATGGATTCAGAATACTTTCACACAATAATTTATATAAAAGATATGTAGCATTCTTGGGACAGTTTCCTGAAAGTATATAACCAACTCCAACATATCATGTCTACAACCTTTTTGATTATAATGTGTAACTTTTCATTCATGAAGAATGAAAAGTTTTACCAAATTTAAAAGTACCTAATAAAATCTAAAATCCTATTGCACTGTGTACTCATAGGTAGGAGGAGTTGCCATTTTGACGCCACCCTTCTAACTATGTCTTTAATTCTTCCCATGGTTCAATGAGAAATTGTAAGGAGGAATATATAAAGGTTTCCTGCAGAGAATTTTCTTTTTTTTCCCCTTCCTCCTCCAGCTTTATTGGAATAGTTTAAAATTACATTTTCTATTTTGTAGGACTCAGTTGCTTTTTTCCATCTGACGTTTAAAAACTGATTACAGCAAATGAAACACAGTTGTCCAAGTGATATAGTATACAAAAATAACATCTTGATTTCTGTGAAAATGCATTTCTCTGCAATTCCTGAGTAAATCCAAATTTTGCTAACTCTGAGAAATGATGTTCACTCTGGGTTTTTAGATTTTGTCTTTGAAAATGTGTGTTCTTAACCTTTGCCATCACCATCTGTATATCCAGCTTCAGCGCTGTGAAAAGCTGTACTGGCTTAGGCTTTTATTCCCATTTTTCTCCTGCAGCCTTTAACTCGTTTGGCTTCTCATTTTGTTTACTCCCACTCAACTGTATGTTCTATGAGAGCCTGATACAGATGTTATTTGATGTTATTTAATAGCTACTGAGGTCAGACAATCCAAGGCCATCATTATGCTAAAATTAAAGATATTTATGGAAATTCATAGAAACTTCAAGAATTGCTTTCACCTCTTACATGGGAATATTTAAGAAACCCAGAATGGGCTTACTGGTCTGACGCAATTTTTCCCATTCATCAATCCCTATTCACCAGTGGCACAGAAAGGGGGTTCTTTAACAAAGCATTATACATAACACCTCTACCAAACTAAACATAAACTTTTTTTGTAGTTAAATGCAGAAAGTTGAGTTTTTTTCCACCCCTTTCCTCCTTTTACACAGCAAGTAAAGCTCACTGGCCTGAGAGTAGCCTCTACCTGCCAATGTTGGGCCAGTGAAGAGGATTCAGAGAAAATAATACAACCATCAATCAGAAAAAGGAGGGCGACAAAGGAAAATAATTAGGCTGTAGCCTCAATAGTGCATTCCCGTGCAAGATGCCCTGACTTGCCACAGCGGTAACAGTTGACTTCACCTGTCTTGCTGCAATTGATGGCTACATGACCAGTTTCACCGCACCTATAGCACTTCACTTTGGTGCAGTCTTTCTGAATGTGTCCAAATTCCCCACAAGAATAGCACTCTGCTCATCCGCGTGGTCACAGTCACGAGCCAGATGGGCGGGTTTGCCACAGTCGTAGCAACACTGCTCTCACTCCCTCTTGGACTCTACTGCAGTTACAGCGGGCATCCTCCTGAAGATCACAATTCTTGGCAAGGTGACCAGATTCACCACAGTGATAACAGATGTCTGGAAGAGACGGGGAAACAAACTGGAAACCTCTGCCACGGCTTCTCATTCCACAACCCCGTCCTCCACCAGTAGGGCACTCTCTGGCCCAGTGGCCAGATCGTCCACACTTGAAGCACTCATTGCTGTTCATGGCTGCAGTTAAGAGCTTTGGCGTCGGAGCGGCCGCGGCGGCGGAGACTCGGACGCAGGCCCGGGAACAGCGACTGGAAAGGAAGTGGCTGTTTATTTTCAGGGTCCTTGACTGCGCCACACGCGGGTCTGCACATGGCCCCACACACGCTGCTGCGCACCCCTGCAGAGAATTTTCAACTAAACCATTGAAGGAAATTTGGACTCATTGAAGTTCCAATGTTGACGATGGAACTCTATTTCCATTTGCAGAAACCTTCTTAATTGGTAATGTGTCATCGAAATAACTAGCCCTTCACCGAGAAGAAATATGACTGCCCTTTGCTGCATTAAGACAGCATGCATCCCAGGGCCCTTTATAACCAAACAATTTTGAAATTCCTATATTGTGAATTTAGAAAAAACCAATCAACTTGGTTATGGTACCCATTGGACAATAGCATCTTTCAGGCAGTCATGGCAAAAGAAATGAGACAGTGTTTTGGAAGACCTTCTTTAGAAGGTTAGCCTACAATATGTAAGAGCAAAACCTAATAAAGTTTACTAATAGGTCATCAAAAGGAAATTTAGAATGATCCTTCTTTATATCTACTCAACTTGTCTGGTCTAAGCTAAGCAGATCCAGATCCCTTCCCTCAGCAGAGAGAAATGCCAGGCTCAATACAGCATGACCATCACAATTGTTACTTTTCACTACTTTAAACATTTCGATGGCAACTCAGTTTCTATGATGGCCCAACTGCAGTTCCTGAACTTAGAGTACTCTGCCATGCTTCTGCTTATGGCAACTGAAAACACTTCCACCCTCAAACTGAAAGACATGGTTCTATTTCAGAGTAGTGGCATTTTCTTGAAGTCATTAACACAGTGTGATGAATCAATGGACAATTACCATGTATAGATTTTGACTTCAAGCCCTAGACTCCAAGTTCAAGGCCCAAGCTTTGATTTCAAGGCTCAGATCTCTAGCTCAAAGCCTAGGCTGTGAATTGAAGAAACAGGGTGCAAGATCAAGTCTCAGGCCCTCAGGAGAGACAGAAGGAGGAGGATTAGTAGAAGAAAAACAAGGAGATACAGGAAGAGATGGAGGAGGAGGGGGTGGAGGAGGAGGAGGATGAGAAGATGGAAGAGGAGGAGGAAGAACAAGAAGGAGAAGGAGAAGGAGAAGAAAAAGAAGAAGAAGAAGAAGAAGAGGAGGAGGAGGAGGAGGAGGAGAAGGAAGAGGAGCAGGAGGAGGAGGAAGAGAAAGAGGAGGAGGAGGAGGAGGAGGATGAGAAGGAGAAAGAAGCAGGAAAAGAAGGAAGGAGAAAGAGAAAGAGAAGGAGAAGGAGAAGAAGAAGAAGAAGAAGAAGAAGAAGGAGGAGGAGGAGGAGGAGGAGGAGGAGGAGGAGGAGGAGGAGGAGGAGGAAGAGAAGAAGGAGAAGGAGAAAGAGAAGGAGGAGAAGGAGATGGAGAAAGAGAAGGAGGAGAAGGAGAAAGAGAAGGAGGAGAAGGAGATGGAGAAAGAGAAGGAGGAGAAGGAGAAGAAGGATAAGGAGAAGAAGGAGAAGAAGAGGAGGAGGACGAGGAGGAGGAGGAGGAGGAGGAGGAGGAGGAGGAAGAGAAGAAGGAGAAGGAGAAAGAGAAGGAGGAGAAGGAGAAGAAGAAGAAGAAGAAGAAGAGGAGGAGGAGGAGGAGGAGGAGGAGGAGGAGGAGGAGGAGGAGGAGGAGGAGGAGGGGGAAAGGACAGAGAGAAGGAAGGAAGGAAGGAAAGAAGGAAGGAAGGAAGGAAGGATATGGAAGGAAGGAAGATGGAGGAAGAGAAAGAGGATAAAGTAGAGGAAGAAAGGGAATGATGAGGAGGAAGAGCAACAGCTAGCAAAATGAAGATATGGTCTTGGACACAGTGTGTGCACATGTGCATGCACATCCACCCACACAGCCCAAAGGGAAGGCACTGAGGCAGGGTGGCCGATACTACTTGGTTGGACTACAGGTCTCAGTTCTCTGAGCTAGTGGGAACAGCATGTTTTGTTCAAGCCCCTTCTCTCTCCTACACCCCAGCCTCACTGGACCCTTCTTGTCTCCTCACATCAACACAGAAGGGTAGTAGAGGTTCAGGATGTGCTCTGTGCACCAGGCAATAGAGCAAAATGGTGCTGGGATAGGGGAGGGAAACTCAGTCAGGGCTTCACACCAGGATGTCAGAACCATCTTTAAATTAACTGTTGGTGTGACAAAGTAGGGATAACAGCAACAAATCAAGGGCCATGACTCAATTCTTTGGCCACTATGTCCCCCACCCTTTTCCATCTCTCTCTCATCATTTTTTCCCTCCCATCCTCACCACAACTTCCATACTTCATAGTCCACACTATGTCTAGTTATGTCCATGGCTGCCTCAGTTTACCCCTCCCTGTGACCGATGAAAATAACAGACAACACCAAAAGAAAACAAAAACTCCTCTAAACCCCTCTTGTTTTATATTTTCCTGGGATCCATTGGGAGAAATATTATCAGATGATCCTCATGGCTGGATAAATTTTCTGCCTGTGTAGTATTCCATGGAAAGTGGGCTTTGTGGAGTACACAATGTTGAGCCACCTACCAGTGGGTACTGGGGCTCTGTTCTACCTTCCGGATACAGAACACAGTGGCCAAGCACCTGCAGATACACCCAGGGACTATCCCTGAACCATAGGGACATGCCTAGGGGTCTGTCATTGCCAGGCCAGCCTCCACTGTGAGCAGCAGCTGGCCCACCTGTACCCCACCCTGGCTGACCTCCGTGTGGTCAGGTATGTATTCAGAGTGTAGCAGAATAGCCACCAGAAGCAGGAATAAAGCAGCTTGATTCACACCTGCAGGTGGGAGGTGGAATACATGGGTGGTTTAATATATAATATAATATATATATATATGTGTGTGTGTGTGTGTGTGTGTGTGTGTGTGTGTGTGTGTGTATATATGTACATATCTGTCACATATGACATAGATGATTATATCATATAAAGCCAGTTGGCACATGTCACACATAACCACGTGTTTCACAATACAATATAAGGTATATTAGGCATATCATTATATGTGCAATATAAGATGTGATCTATAGTATATTATATATCATGTATGAATATGATGTAATGTATATGGTAGATACTACATATAATATATATCGAACATATTAAAATATATCATATATCAATATAATATATGCAGCATACATTTCATTTTATATTCAGTATTATGTATAAATGTAATATACATACTGATGTCTATTATATGATATATAATATTTGTATAATATAATTATATGACATGTATCATATATATGTTTTATGTATATATCATGCAATATTTATAATGTGTAAATAGTCTATATAACCTGTTCATCATCACTTATGTATCATATATACCATACACAACATATAATGATATATATTATATATCCAATATAATGTATGATGTATATGATACCTGATTGATTATAATATATGGTGTGCATAAACATTAAAGTATTAGCCAGGTGTTAGTGGCCCACACCTTTAATCCTAGCTACTCAGGAGGTTGAGATCTGAGGATCTCAGCTCAAAGCCCTCCCAGGCAGAAAAGTCCACAAGACTCTTGTCTCCAATAAACCACCAGAAAAATCAGAATTGGCACTGTGGCTTAAGCAGTAGAGGGCTCTCTTTGAGCTGAAGAACTGAGGGACAGTGCCCAGGCCCAGTGTTCAAGCCCATGACTGACAAAAAAAAAATTAAAATAGATTGTAAAATTACAGTCTTCAAAGCAAAATGCATCGAATGAGACAAACAAAGTAATTTTATACTACTAAAAGTTTCAAATGACGAAAAAATAATCATCAGCCATCTTATGCAAATAATAACACTAGAATTTTTGGTGGAACAACTATTTAATTAAAATTCAAGCAAAAGTTTTCAAAGAGTCTAGAAGATGTGTCACTACCGCAAAGGGTCCTACAGCCTTGAAACAAACTCACATTTCCTTACTATCACTTTTTATTTGTACACATTCATGCTGGTGATAAATGCAAACTTTTGATGTACATGGGAGTTATTTGCATTTCTATTATGGCCAGAAATGATGACTATTTCTCCACACATCACTTGGCAATTCTTGCTTTTTATTTCCAGAGAAAACTCTTTTGGATGCTTTAGCCCACACATAAATGCGGTAGTTGTTTCTTTGCAAATTTGTTATTGTGATGATTCAATTTTATGAGCTCTGGGCACAGTTGGATATGAAGCTCTTTTCTGTTGTACAGTTAGATCTTTACGAGAGGGTTTCCTAAACTGTGCGTTTTGTATTTCTTTTGCTACCTGTGACCCCTGGCATGCAGAAAGAAGCTCTGTAGTTTAATGCAATTGCATTTATCCAGGCCTTCTTCTTTTTTTTTTCTTCTTTTGTCAGTTGTGGGGCCTGAACTCTGGACCTGGGTGCTGTCCCTCAGCTCATCAGCTCAAGGCGAGCACTTTACCACTTGAGCCGCAGTGCCACTTCTGGTTTTCTGAGAGGTTTACTAGAGATAAGAGTCCCATGGATGTTTCTGCCCGGGATAGATTTGAACCCCGATCCTCACATCTCAGCCTCCTGAGTAGCTAGGATTATAATTGTGAGCTACCAGCACCTGGCCTTCAGCCCTTCTTGGATTTGTTGTGTTACTGGAGTTTTACTTAGTAAGATTTGACCTGGATAGGGTATTCTGTATTCCCTGCTCTAATCTTTCATGATGTCTGAACCTACTTCAAGGTCTTTGCTCCATTTGGACTTGGTTCTGGTGCAAGGTGATATATAAAGATCCACGTTCAGTTTTCTACGCATGTATGGTTATTTCTACCTGCACCATATTTAGAAGGGTCTCTTTTTCCTCTATCCGATGATTTTGGCTCCTTTTTCAAAAATAAGTTGCCCATAGGTCTCTGGGATCATTTCTGTGTTTTCTATGCTATTCCATTAGTCTTTAGGCCTGTTCATGTGCCAGTATATATAAATAAATATATTTATATATATATATATATTCATATATAGATGTGTGTATATATATACATATGTGTATATACATATACACATATATTTGTGTATATATACATATATGTACATACATATATATATATGCATGTGTGTATGTATATATACACATATACGTATATATGTGTGTATGTATATATATGTATATGTGTGTGGTTATACTACAGTTGGAAGTACAATATTGACATTGTTGAGGCAATATTTTTTCCTGCTAAGGGTTGTTTATGATTATTCTGTTTATTCTATTTTTACATGTGACTTTTTGGAATATTTCTTCTACTTCATTAAATAATGTTGTAGGGATGTTGATAGGTACTGCTTTGAATTTTCAGGTAGTTTTGGACAGTTTTCCAAATTTCTCAATGTCAACTCTTCTAATCCAGGAACATGTGATGTGTTCCCACATTATTAAATCTGCTTTAATTTCCCTTTCAGGTTACTAAAGTGCTCCTCATAGAGTGAAGTCCTAGAAATTTTCTTTTGAAGGCTACTACAAAAGAAGTGTGTGATTTGACCTTCATTCTTCTCATTGTGGACATAGATCCTGCTCCTTTGCCAAATGTTTGGGACTGTCAACGGGATTTGGGACTGGAGTCTATAGGCATCTTCCAATATAGGATCAAATCATCTGCAAAGAAGAGTTTCTTCTTTCTCTATTTGGATCCCCTTTTGTTTAGGTCTTGCCATATTACTTTGGCTAGGAATTCCAATTGTATACTGAAAAGGAGTAGAGAGAAAGGACATCACTCTCTCATTCCTGATTGTAGTGGAAATGCCTTTTCCCATTCACCATTAAGCATAAAGTTAGCTGTAGGTTTGTCATATGCAGTCTTTCTTATATTGAGGAATATTCCATGGGTTTCTATTTTCTCAGAGATTTCATAATAAAGTGGTATGGGATCTTATCAAAGGCTTTTGTGAGGCTATATGCTTTGGTTCATGTGCTTTTTCCTATTGATGTGTTGAATTCCAAGGATTGATTTGCTTATATTGAACCATCTTTGCCCCTCTGATAGGATTCCTCTTTGGTCAGAGTTTTTGGGTTTTTTTTTTTTTATTAGTTCTTCATATCAGCTATCAAGATGTTTATTGAAAAGTTTTACATCCATATTCATGCAAGAAATGTGTCCACAGCCTTTCATTGGTGAGTCCATATAAGGTTTTTTGATGAGCAGTCTTCTGGCCTCACACAGTTTGTAGTGATCTCTCTTTCCCTGTCTGTTTCATTAAAGATTTTTGGGAAAACTATAGTGTGTTGTCCTTTGAAGGACTTACAAAAACCACCTGTGAATAATTTTTGTCCTGGTCTTTATTTTGCTGGGTTTTCCCAGTATTTCCTTATCCTCTCCTGAATCTTAACTTTTATGAGTTTCTACATATAATCCCTGGTTTCATTTATTTGGATATTCTCACTTTGTCTCTCTCTGTCTTGCTCAGCTCAGATTTGTTAAGGGTCTATCAATTTTGTTAATTTGTTCAGATAACCCACTGTTAGTTTTCTCAATCCTTCTTATGGTTTTTTAGCACTATCATTATAATTCTAATTTAATTATAATTACTTATATCCATTACTGCCATGATATATTGATTACCTCTTCCAAATTTCTGTCTAAATTTTCTTTGATACTAGATGAAGTGAAGTAACCATACTATAGATAGTTGTCAAAGCTCTATTAGGAAAAAGAACCAGGAAGTATACTCTTTACCCTCGGTCCACAATTACTCTACCTAAAACGAATGAACGTTCTTTATAAATTCTCACTCTTAAATAGGATATTTTAAGCTCCATAAACTTATGATGGATAGAGATCTATGAGAAGGAATGGGAGCAACTTTATTGTTATGGTGATCTGTTTATAGCAAATAAAAGAACAAAGGTTAATTATAATTAAAGAAACTATAAATCCAATTATGAAAAATTAACCTATTATACTGTTTATTTGCTTCATGTACTAATTTCTGCTGATAGAAATTCACTTGTAAATACTTGATCTAAGCTATTTAAAATATGGTGTTTGGAGTAGAAATTGTAAAAATAAGAACCATATTGTAGGCCTTTTGTCTCTTCCCCAACTCCTCTCCCCTGAGGGTGGAACCAATCACACAGTTTATGTTCCTCTCTCTACTTCTGACCTAGATAACTGGATGCTTCATATTCTTGCATTTTCTCAACAGCCACAAGCTATTATTGAGCTTCTGGAGTTCATGCTTTTCATCCACCAACTCACTGGGGATGATTATCTGTTCACGGCAGAGGAACGGGACTGCATCAGGCAGGGAGCACTCAAGGCTGTCTTGGATATGGATGGACATCCTGCCACAGATCCTGGCCATCAGGAGATGTCCTTCCTCTGAATCCCACAGTATGGGACTACACCACCAATCACAGTAGGGAGGCTATCACCAATTGCTGCCAGGTTCTGATAATGGGACTGAGAGCAGCTGCTTGAAAGCCCACCACCATGTCTAAGGTAGGAGAAGTTCTTCAGGAATCAGATGGATCCCCTTCAGCTTTCTTAGAGTGCCTCCAGGAGGCTTACCCTACTTATATTCCCCTAGATCCAGAGGCCTCTGAGAATAGGCACGTAATATCAACTTGGCGGCCCCAGATATCAGGAGGAATCACCAAAAGTTAGAAGGCTTTGAGGGGAAAGTTATGTCAGAGTTGATGAAAATAGCTTAGTAGTTTTTTGTAAACAAGGAAGAGAAAGAAAAGGAATAGAAAAGAGCAAAACAGAAAGTGGCAGAGAGGGACTAGGAGAGAAAAATCTCTTGAGCTGTGCTAGCAGCTATGAGTGCAGTTGAAAGAGCAGGAAAGGAAAAATCTAGAGGTGGAGAAAGAAAAGACTTACAACGCAAGGAAAGAGAGAAGCACTGACCTCTTTGGTCCCCATTAAAGAGAAACAAGTATCCCTAGTGTAAGATACAAGTTCACTGGAAGCATAAATGCCCAGAAAAGAAATAAAAGGAAATACAAGTTCTGACCTTCAAGGACTAATGGGGTGGGGTTTCAAACTTGCTGGGAACCCATGGTAATGATGTAAGTAGTGGGAGAAAGGTCAATTTTCTGGTGGACACTGAACCTTCATACACAGTCTTGAAGTAACTAAGGGTAGTCTTATCCACCAATTGGCTTAAAAATCAAGGTGCTACTGGAAAAATTGACTTGTACTCATGGACAATAGCCAGGTGAGCTAAATTAGGGAAAGGGACAGTTACTCATTTGTTCCTAGTGATTCCGGACTGGCTCTTTCTAATGGGAAGAGATCTGCTCCAGAAATTATGAGCCACCACCTCTTTCCAGAAGGATGGGACTGAGGTGACTCCAGGGGTCAGATTTCCCATCAAGATTCTTGTTAGCTGTCCCCTTGAGGAAGGGTATTTACTCATGGAAGATCCATTTCAAGAGAACCCCATGCCCCTTATCAAGGAACTCCAGGTAGAAATCCCCCAGGTGTGGACAGAAAAACAAACCTGTCTGGGCTGGCTAAATACTGGTCACCCATTGTGCAGCTCACTATCAATGCCCTTCCAGTCTGGGTCAAACACTATCCAATGTCCCAGGAAGCAAAGAAAGGAATATCCATTCCCATCAACAGACTAAGAGAAGCAGGCATCCTAGTGCCCTTTCATTGCCCCTGGAATACACCACTCCTGCTACTCAGGAAACCTGAGACGAATGATTAGCAGCCAATCCAGGACCTAAGAGAGGTTAACAAATGGATAGAGACCATTCCACCTACATATATTCTCCATATACTCTCTTAAGGCTCCTGACACCTGATAGTGTGGTCTACACATTTCTGGACATAATAGATGCTTTCTTTAGCCTCCCTCTGGTGAAAGCTAGCCAGTCAATCTTCACTTTGAATGGAAAGACCCAAATGAAGGTTACTTGGGGCAGCCAATTTGGACTTGGTTGCCACAGGGTTTTAAAAACTCACCTACCCTTTCTAATGAGGCCCTTAGTCAAGATCTGAGTGAGTTTCGTACATCCCACTAAGAGGTGACTCTTATAATAGGTAGACCACATCCTCCTGTCAGCTACCACTGAGGTACAGGGAAGGTACAGGGAAGGCTGGGGTATTGTGTTTCAGGCACCAGGGTGCTAAGAAGACTTAACTAGGCATAGCACAGGCCATTTACCTGGGCCATGAACTGAAGGGTAGGAGACAGCACCCTCATCATCCAAATTCCCACTCCAAAAACCAAGAGACAAAAGTCATTCTATCTTCATGTGGTGGAGTGAAAGGGTATAGCTAAGGAAGTCTTGACTCAAGTGTTAGGACCATGGAAGCAATCAGTCACCTACTTTTCTAACGCATCAATCCAGTTGCTGCTGGCTGGCCCACTTGCCTCCATGTAGTTGCAGCCAACTCCCTGCTTATAATGGAGGCTGAGAAACTCATCTTGGGGCAGGGCTTGCAACTGGTAGCCCCTCATGCAGTTGAGACTCTCCTGCATGTACCAACAGGTTGATGGTTGTCAATCTCCAGAATCACCCAATATCATTTGCCACCCAATATCATTTCTGGGCCACCCAAGATTGAGATTTATCCAAACAGGAGCATGAAACTCATCACTCTCCTCCAAGAGCATCTGATGGATGCTCATTTGCCCAATTCAGATGAGACACTACTCACTGATGGGAGTAGCTATGTCCTGGATGAAACAAGGTATGCTAGGGCAGCAGTGGTTTCTAGAGTCCAGACTCTGTGGGCCTAGACCCTTTCAAAGGGCTTCTAGGCTCAACAAACAGAACTCATTGTACTGACTCAAGCTTTGAGGTACAGTGGAGGAAAGACTGCAAACATATAGTTGGACAGCCAATATGCTTTTGCTACTGCCCATGTGCATGCCACAATCTACAGGGAACATAGCCTGTTAACATCAGTTGGAAAACATAAAAAATGAGGAGGAATCCCAGCTCTGCTAGAAGCCATATGGGTACCCAAGAAAGTGGCAAGTGTGCATTGCAAAAGACACCAAAATATCAGCTCCCCAGAGGCGGATGGAAACCACATAGCTGACCGTGCCACGTGGGAGGCAGCCACACAAGATGTAAAACCAATTGACCTGTTGGCAATAACCCATTATCTGGAGTTTCCTATACTGACACCATCTTGTGGCTAGTACTCATCAGCCAGTAGACTCCAAACACTCCTGGATCCTTGCTTGCTGGTATTGGAGCCCAAGTGGACTGGACCTTACACAGTGTTCCTTAGTATACTGACAGTAATGGTGGTGGAAATATCATTGGATTCATTGCTCTCAAGTTAAAACTTCCTGCATACAAGTCCAGAGCTCACCAAGAAAGGAAAAATGGACTGTGAAACAAGACCCCAAACACCCTGAATATTCAGAGGCAGACTTCCAGATAGAAAAACAGATGCCTTTGGAAACCCTCCAACGAGGACAGAAAATGCTGGGGGACAAAAGACATTTTCTTCTCCCAGCCCTGGGATGGACACTGATTTAAAAAATGCACCAAAGCATACATTTAGGTGAGACCAAATTGTACCAGCTGCTTACAAGGGCTTTTCACATTCTGGATGTAAAAGCATGATCCACAGTGTACTCTCCAGATGTGTGATCTGTCAACAGGTTAACAGCAACCAGACCCCCTGCACAAAAGGGGTGTGAGCAACAGGGACAGTACCAGTAGACCTCACAGAGGTAAAACCAGGGAAATATGGATATAAATATATGCCTGTTCTCATAGATGTGGATCCAGCCTTCTCGGAATGGGTAGAGGCATTTCCCAAAAAGTCAGAGACAACACAGGTAGTTGTAGGAAAGCTTCTGCATAGAATAGTACCACATGGTCTCCCACAGGGGATTGGCCAGATAATGGAATTGTGGCCAGTGTCACTAAATTGATTCCCCAAACCCTGTGTATCAACTGGAAGTTGCATATACACCACAGACCTCAGAAGAGGTAGAGAGAATGAGTCAGACCTTAAAGGAAACTTTGACTAAACTCATAGCGGCTACTGGCTGACCCTCCTGCCTATGACTGTCTAACAGGTTTGGCATACCCCATATAAATTTAAATTTTCTCCCTTTGAAATCCTCTATTGTAGGCCTCCACTTCTCTTACCAAGTGCATTCTAAAATTAACATTATAGCATTCATTTCTGCCAGCATCTTCCTAGCCTGATAACAGGGAGCCCAAGCTGGGATCTGGACCTGGAATGCAAGACCCTAAAAATGCAAGACCGCTAAAATGGGACTGGAATATCAGAAAAACTGGTGGTGGTAAATTTGTGAATGATAAACAATAGAATGACAAAATTCCATTCCAATTTTAGAACAGAACTGTGTGGCTTAATTGAGAGGAGAAAATTGGTGAATGTAAATCTTGATCATGATGATGAGAACTATACAGATAACCAAATCTATGTATACCCCATGGAGCCTTGGGGGTACAAAACCTGCCCCACCAGGTGACTATGGCAGACATCATAGCACTTGGAATTGTGAGACAGAAGCCTCATGGAAACATGAGGACTCATATATCCAAGTAGAGACAGGGAGGTGTAGCATATACAACAAGTATTTAATCATTACCCTTAGTGCTGATGGGTGGGTTAATCAGTTCACAAGAACCTCTGATAACTGCAAAAGCAGTCCCTTCACCATCAGAGAGAAAGCCTTCCATATGAGAGACCATAAAATTCTGGAGAATAAGTCTGTACATGGAAGGAACCGACCCTGGAGATCATTTTACCATTCAAAAGAGGCTTCTCCCACAGGAGACTCAGCCCATAGGACCCTTAAATAATGTCTCAGAATGAAAATAGCCACACCCCATCATCTGAGTGAGCATACGCTGCCTGACTTCCCCAGGAAAGGAGAACAGGATGAGGCAATGATAAACTATGCTAGACAAACTCACAGATTCCTAGATAAGACAGAGCCAACATAAAACAAGATTGTTGGCTTCACATAGATTCCAGACCTCCTTATTATGTATGTTGAGGGGTTAACCAAACACTAACTCATATTGGTTCTGCAAGTTGTGATTGCAGCCATCTTTGTATTATTACTCTAGGAGGCCTACTGGTTACAGCTGACTATGATGTAGAAAACTCCCCCATAGAGTCTTTTGTGTAACAACTTGGTGAGGAGACAAAAGTTTTTCTATGCTCCCTGGTCTATGACACCTGGTTTGGCTATACTATAGGCATGACTCAGGACCTTACCACTGACCTCGTACACATCCGTATACACATCCTTCCCCAGGTGTTTATCTATAATGGTGAGGAAGGGAGGATCCATATGGGGATAGAAAACAGCAGCTTCTGACAAAAATGAGCAGTCCCAATCTTCATTCCCTTCCTAGCAACTATGGAAGTGGCTGGCTCTATCACCATAGGAGCTACTGCTCTGACCAAAGTAGATCAGGCCTTCAAGGATTTAAGTTCCTAGGTTGCCATTGACTCAGAAAAACTAGAAACCACACTGGGTCCTCTAGAAAGACAAATAAACCCTTCAGCTGAGGTAGCACTCCAAACCAGAAGAGGACTGGACTTACTTTCCATGAGCCAGGGGGAACTCTGAATGGCACTAGGTGAAGACTGCTAGTTCTATGCCAATGACTCAGAGGTGATTAGAGAAACTCTGGTTGAGGTTAGAAACAACTAAAAAGAGAAGTACACATGAAAGCAGGACTGGGACGGCTGTTGTTCATCCTATTCTCTTGGTCTTTGGGGTCAACTACCCTGATAACTTCCATGGCATATTCTCTGACTCTTTCACTTTTGACTTTGAACATTGGCCCTTTCCTCATAAACTGCCTCATGAAGTATATTCAAGAGCAAATGCAATCTATTAAAATCCTAGTGCTCCAGAATTTGTACCTTCCTCTGAATCAGGGGAGCAAAGTGTCAGCGATTCAGGAACTTCCCAAAGGGGCGTTGGAAATGTAGCAATCTATCCCCTGGTTTTGTCCCTGGGGTTTGTGCCTGGGAATTGTCCCAGGGGTTACTCCCAGTCTACTTTTGCCTTCAGGGAACTGATCCAATGATGGTGAACTTTTGATTTCAGGGAAAGTAAAACAAAAGCAAAACCTGAAGGCTTGCATATGTTTAAGGTGAAGACCAAGAATCTCAGAAAAGCCAGAGAATTCAGACAATGTTCCCTGTGGATTGCGCTTTTCAACACCTAGTTTTTAAAACCAAAACTATCACTTGCCAGGCTGACTACAAATATTCAGCATCTGTACCCATTTGCTTGCTTGCAAAAAGCTAAAGTTAGGATATAAAGTAAAACTCCTGCTTTTGTAGTTTTCACCTGCATATACCCAGCCTCCCCTTGTTGTAAAGTAAATCATCCCAGATGCCACATTTTGAAATATAGAATATCAGAGTCTTTATTATACAGTTAGCAGGCTGTAGGCTGCCTCTTGTTACGAAGGCCTGCACCACACAAATACACATAACACAGTTAGGAATCATGCTAAAGAGAAAAGTAATAACAAAAACAATACCAACAAGCCAACTCAGCTTCAGTGGAGAGCTGAATTAGGACACCATGATGACTGTAGGAGATGAGCCAGGAGACAGGACACAGGAAAGTATCACAGAGACACACGTGGCATGGCATCCTGGTGGCTAGGCTGGTCTGGGCCTAAATATGGTCAGTGCAGGGGACAGATCCATAGGAAATTCTCAGTCCCAGACATTGGACTCACAGATTCAATAATTTATCAGCCAATGCTCACCCCTGCCTCCAAGGATCTGGGCACACCCAGCACCTGGGAATCAGGTGATGGGCAGGGAGTTTTCTTCCCCCAGCATGAAGACAAGATGCCAGCCTCCACAATCCACCATGTGGCCAATATGGTGATGGCCAGGCCTGATCTCCTTGCTTCATTCCTCCATTTTTTCTTATGTATATGAAATCAAATAATTGCTTTTCTCTAAGAGAGCCAACATTTTTCATAGGTTATTTACTCCTGTAATTTATGGAGTCTCCAGCATTAAAGTTGGATCTATATGATCCAACTTTAATATGATCCATATAGTCAGGGGACTTTACTTTGAACTTTTTTTTTTGAGGTCGGGCAGGGTATGATTTACAAATCTATGTCCCTCAAAAAGAATGTCCTGAAACCAAAGTCTTAGATTATACAATGCCTAGCAGTCTTTTACCAGGAATCTGCTGCAGGTGATGGAGTCAGGCAAGAATACAGTCCACTTTGACCATGGTGGAGGTCATCAGGAGGATACGGTAGTCTCCTCCACAGTTGATGTCAATCCATTTTTGAAGTTTACCCAAACAGGATTCTCTAGATGAGAAGAGATGGGCTGGACAGCAGCAGCAATGTTCCCAGCAGCTCAGGTAGCCACACCTCCTGCTGGGGTACTTGACAATTTTTGCACAAACTGGCTAAAGAAGCTTAACCTAATTTCTGACTTTGAAATTTCCCAGTTTCTTCATGGTTGTACAATGGCTCTTGCAGGCTAGAGTCCCATTGGTTTTTAAAGCAGCTTAGGAAGTGGCTCTTTTTAAAAAATAAAATTAGATTTTTTTATAGGCAGACCTAGAAGGTTTGGGCCTCCAACACAAGTGCAGTCTCCACATGTTGCGTACCTCTACTTTTTTAATCCTGCCTCATTTTTTTTAAAATTTTTTTATTGTAAAGATACTATACAGAGGGTTACAGTTACATGAGTGAGGTAATGAGTACACTTCCTCTTGAACATTGTTACCCCCTCCATTGTTTTCCCCCTACCATCCCCTTCCTCCCTCCCTTCCCTGAGGTTATTTTTTTTTTGATTGTGATTAAGTGATTACTTAATTTCCGGAAATTCACAGTATTGTGGAATAATGATGCTCATTTAAAGTCACAAGTTCATTCTCACTTTCCTGGAGCAAATTGTCTATCACAGTCTGTAATATATAACGGTGCTCACATGTTATATACCATATATGTGATCAGCAGCATGGGGATATTTGGTAGTGGTTCAACCAGATGAGTGGGAGTTCTTTGTTTCTTAAGTCCTGTTAGTTTTGTCATATCACCTAACATTTTGGATTTATCATCCACTTATCAGGGAGGAGACCATGTACTGTTTGTCTCTTCATTCTTGGCTTACCTCGCTCACCATGATTCCTTCTAGCTCCATCCATTTCCCTGCAAATGCCATTATTTTGTCATTTCTAATGGCTGCATAATATTCCATTGTGTATAGATACCACAATTTTTGGATCCATTCATCTGTGGTGGGGCATCTAGGTTGTTTCCATATCCTAGCTATTGCGAACAGTGCTGCAATAAACATGGAGGTGCATGTGTCCTTGTATATTGGTTCCTGTTGTTCAGGGTAGATGCCTAGAAGTGGTATGACTGGGTCGTAAGGGAGGTCAATCTTTAGCTTTCTAAGGACCCTCCAGACTGCTTTCCAAAGTGGTTGTATAAGTGTACATTCCCACCAGCAGGGTAATAGCATTCCTCGTTCTCCACATCCCCTCCAGCATTTGTCGTTGGCTGATTTGTGGATGTGGGACATTCTGACTGGGGTAAGGTGGAATCTCAGGGTTGTCTTTATTTGCATTTCCTTCACCACCAGGGATGATGAACATTTCCTCATGTGTTTCTTTGCCATTTTTATTTCTTCATTTGAGAAGTCCCTCTTTAGTTCCCTTGCCCATTTAGGAATTGGTTTGTTAGGTTTGGGAGGGATTAGTTTCTTGAGTTCCCTGTATATACAGGATGTTAACCCCTTGTCTGATATATTGCTGGTAAATATTTTTTCCCAATTAGTTGGTTGTCTTTCTAGCTTGGTTGTGATAGCTTTATCTGTGCAGAAGCTTTTTATTTTAAGGTAGTCCCATTTGTCGAGTCTCTCTCCAACTTGTTGTGACCCTGGGACTCTGTTCAGGAAGTTCCTTCCTGTGCCTATTAGTTCAAGTGTCTCTCCTACTCTGTCCTGCAGTAGTTTCAGAGATTCAGGTTTAATGTTAAGGTCTTTAATCCATTTTGAGTTGATGTTGGTGCATGGTGATAGGCTGGGGTCCACTTTTAGTTTTCTGCATGTGAATCCAGCCTCATTTTTGAAAATGACTCTGGTCCCTTGATATTAAGGGGATGGTGGGTGTGGATCTCGGTGTGTTCCATTATTGCCAGTGTCCCAGGAGTGCCTTTGTCCAGGCTGGGATAAATGCATCTTTGGCACTTTCCTTGGTCAGTTTTTGGACTTGGGTTTGAATGCTGTCCCTCAGCTCAAGTCTAGCACTCTGACCATTTGATCTCCAAAACAACTCTGATTTCCAGCACTCTGCTGGTGGATTAGACATGGCAAGTTCACAGGGACCTTTCTTTGCCCAGGCTAGCTTTGAACCTGTGATGAGTTTGCACATCAATAGCAGCACACTTACACTTCATAGTTTCACTTCATTTAGTTAATCACTTCAAATACCATCCATACCAATAACTGCCTTCTAGGCCTAATTCTACTAAGCATGTCCTACACCCAGGGAAGCTCACGTGTCATGTTACTTGGTCCAGAGGTCAAGGGGAGTCCACCAAGAGTGTCCTCCAGGCTCCTTCCAGTCTCTGAAGGGAGAATTGGCTGCCTTGCCAGGGCAGCCTCTAGAGGAGGTTCGGTCTGACGTGGAGTTACTTCACTAGTGGAGGTCATCTCACTGGGTCTCTGTTGCCCTGAGTTTTTATATGTTTTAGTTTGTCCCTTCATTTCTGGCTATGGCTGATTACCAGGGCTGTCTTGGTGAAAGCTTCATTTCTGGTCAGGTCTGGTTATCGATGAGGGTGGAACTGGCTTGCCTCTGGCTGAGTCTGGTTACGGATGAGGGCTGGTTGCCTTGGTGATGGCTCCCTGGGTGTGTTTTATCTATCCATTACATAGTTCCAGCCCCTAACTTCTAACTCCTAATTTAACATTTCATATTATTTCACAGCACACATATGTTTAGTATGTTTCTATTTATTTATTTTTATTTTTTATTTTTTTGGGTCCGGTCGTGGGGCCTGAACTTTGGGCCTGGGTGCTGTCCCTCAGCTCTTCAGCTCAAGGCTAGCACTCTACCACTTCAGCCACAGCACCACTTCCGGTTTTTTTTTTCTTTTTGGCTTATGTGGTGCCGAGGAATCAAACCCAGGGCCTCATGCATGCAAGGCAAGCGCTCTACCACTGAGCCACCTTCCCAGCCCAATATGTTTCTATTTAATGGCCTACCATATCAATATTCAACACATTATGTCTGTATTTAATAGCACACTATGTCAGTACACACTCTCTCAGCGGTTAAAAGCACATGATGCCAGTACACACTAGGTCAGCACTCAATAACACACTATGTCAGTACACACTATGTTAACGGTCAATAACACACCACATTAGTTCACTATCAATAACAATACTATGAATATCAATAACATACTATGTCAGTATTCAATATCACACTTGAGGAATTGAACCCAGAGTTTCAGGCATGCAAGCACTCTACCACAAGCCATATTCCCAGCCCCTCTTTCTGGCTTCTTCTCCTTTTTCTCCTTTCTTGTCCACCTCTTCCTCTTTCTCCTCTTCTTCCTTTTCCTCCTCCTCCTTGCCCTTCTTTGCCTTCCCTCCTTCTTTAGTTCCTTCTTCCCTTCCTTCCTTATTTTCCTTCCCTCCCTTCCTTTTTCTCTCCCTTTCTACACTTCTTTCTTCCTTCTTCCTACTCTTACCTATCATCTATGTTCTAGCATCTATCCCTACATCATTTCTTCCTTTCATTTCCCCTCCACCCACACCCTAGCATGAAGATCTGAACTTCCATTCATGGCCTAGGACTTGAAGTTGGGGCTAGGTTTGGAACTCATTGCTCAGGCCTTGCGCTTAAAGTCTGGACCTTCAGCTCACAGCCTAGTGGGCACTGAATTCAAAGCCTGGGAATTTAACTCAGAGCCCAGGCCTTGAACTTGAGGCCTGAGGTTCTGAACCTTGACTCTGGGCCTGGGACTTGGACTTAAACTTGGGGCCTATGACTTGAAGTTGGGTCCTGGCCTTGAACATACAGCCTGGGTCTTGAACTCATGGTCTGGGACTTGAGACTGGGACCCTGGACCTTGAACTCAGGGCCTAGGCCTTGATTTCTTGGTCTGGGACTTTACCTGCAATCAGCTCGAAGTATGGGCCTCAAACTCACAGCCTGGGACTTGAAGTCAAAACCTGGGAATTGAGCTTGAGGCCTGGGCATTAAACTCAAGGCCTGAGCCTTAAATTCAATTCCTCGGACTTGGACTTACAGCCTGGGTCATAAACTCTCAACCTGGGACTTGAACTCAAAGCCTGGGATTTGAATTCATGGCCTGAGCCTTGAAGTTGAAGCCTGGGCTTTGATCTCTGAGCCCAGTTCTTGAACTCAGGGCCTGAGCCTTGAACATGAAACCTGGGCCTTGAACTCACAGCCCAGGTCTGGAACATGGGGCCTTGCCCTTATCTCTGCGGAGCACTTGAACTCTCAAGCCCTGGACCATGAACTCGGGTCTTGGGCCTGGAACTCAGGGCCCGGGACTTGAACTGGGGTCCTGGACATTGAACTCACTTCCTTAGCCTTGAACCCATGGCCTGGACTTTAAACTCACAGCATGGGCCTTGAACTTGGAGAATGGGGCTTAAACTCATGGCCTGAGCCTAAAACTCACTGCCGAGGATTTTAACTCAGGCCCTGAACTCTTGACCTGCCTGGACTTCAATTACAGCTTGAGCCTTGAATTTATAGACTGGGCCTTTACCACCCAGACTTTGTCTTGAACTCAGATCTGGGACTTGAACTCAAGGCTTGGGATTTGAACTTGCATCCTGATACTTGAGCTCACAGCCCAGGCCTTGAACTTGAGACCTGAGCTTTGAATTCAAAGCCTGGGCTTTGAACGGAGCATGGGCTTGAACTTGAAAGCCTGGGCCTTAAATCTCAAGGCCTGGGCCTTGAAATCAGGACCTGGGCATTGAACTCACAGCCTGGGACTAGAACACTTGGCCTGGGAATTGATCTCATGGCCTATACCTTGAACTCAGGGCCTGGGAATAGAACTCATGTCCTGGGCCTTGAACTAGTGGCTTCAACTTTGAGGTCCAGCCCAGGCCTTGAACTCAGGTCTGGTCATTGAACTCAAGAGCTAGGACATGAATTTGAAGTAGCAATCTGGCCTTGAACTCTGGTTCTGGGACTGGAACTAGCAGACTGGACCTATGGCTTGGGGCCTGGCTTTGAACTCAGATCCTGGGTATAGAGCTTACAGCCTAGGCCTTAAGCTCACATCTTGGAGTTGAACTTACTTAGGATCTGGGTCTTTAACTGATGACCTGGGCCTTCAACTCATGGCCTGAGACTTGAACCTACAGCCTGGGTCTGGAATTGTCAGTTTGGGTCGTAAACTCAGGTCTGGGTCATGAACTTGAAGATGAGGCCTTGAATTCTTAGCCTGGAACTTGAACTCAGGGTCTGGGACTTGAACTTGCACCCTGGTTCTTGAACTTGCAGCTTGGGTGTTGAACTCAAGACCTGAGCCTTGAACTTGGAACCTAGGTGTTAAACTTTAAGCCTGGGCCTAAATCTCAGGGTGTGGTCCATCAGCTCACAGCCTGGGATTTGAACTCATGGCCTCGACTTGATCTTGCAGCCTGTATCTTGAACTCACAGCCTGGGAAATGAAATTATGGTCTGGACCTTCAACTCCCAGCCTGGGCCTTGAACTCAGGTCTAGACCTTGAACTCAGGACCTAGGACTTGAATTCTCACCCTGAGCCTTGAACGCTGGGCCTGGGGCCCTTAAAGTCTTGGCCTGGGACTAGAACTCACAGTCTGGGGCTAAGTCTTGTGGACTTGGCCTTGAATTCTTGGCCTGGGACTTGAACTTACACCCTGGTTCTTGAACTCACTGCCTGAAACTTGAACTCAAAACCTGAGCCTTGAATTCAAAGCCTGGGTCTTGTACTCAGTGTCTGGGACTTGAACTTGAAGCCTGGGCCTAAATCTTAGGGTCTGGTCCTTAAACTCAGGGCCTGGCCTTGAACTCAGAGCCTGGGACTTGAACTCAGGGGCTGGGCCTTGAACTCGTGACATGAAGCTTCAATTCACAGCCTGAGCTTTGAACTTACAGCCTGGGCCTTAACCAACCTGCCATGTTGTTTTTTTCTTTTTTTAAATAAGTTTTTGTTTTTTATTGTGAAAATACTATACAGATGGCTTACAATTACAAGAGAATGGTAATGAGTACATTTCTTTTCAAGCATTGTTGCCTCCTTCTTTGTTTTTCCCCTACCGTCCCTTCCCACCCATGTCCACAACTACCCTCCCCCCTTACCTAAATTGTAAAGTTTGATTTTCAATGTAGTGTGTTCTACATCTCATTGTTGCAATGGGTCCACTTGAACCCCTATTTAAACAATTTGTTTTTTCCCTTCCCCTCCACAAATTATACCAACATCAAATACCGTGAAAACAGGGTTCATTCCATGGGGAAGCACATACAAAACAACACAAAATTCACATGGTATCCAATCAATATGTTAAAACAATACCAAGAAAGAAGAAACCACTTGTGTCCTTATCTGGGGGTTCATTTCACTTAACACCATCTTATCTGACCTTATCTGCTTGTCTCAGACATATACTAGTTATTGCAAATAAGGGAAACCATGGGACCTATGTTGCTTTGGGCCTGGCTCACTTCACTTAATATAATTTTTTCCAAGTCTTTCCATATCCTAACGAATGGGGCAATGTCATTTTTTCTGATACAGGAATAGAATTTCAGTGCATATATACCACATTTTCTTGATCCATTCATAATCTGAGGGGCATCTGGGTTGGTTCCATATCTTAGCTATGGTAAATAATGCTGCGATAAACATAGTTGTGCTGGTAAATGCCCAAAAGTGGGATTGCTGGCTCATAGAAGAGCTCTATGGGGAGTCTTTTGAGGAACCTCCATACTGCTTTCCAAAGTGGTTCTACAGGTTACACTCCCACCAACAATGCACTAAGGTTCCCTTCTGGCCACAACCCCTCCAGCATCTGTTGTTATTAGAGTTCTTGACTATAGCCATTGTAACTGGGGTGAGGTGGTATCTCAATGTTGTTTTGATTTGCATTTCTTTTATGGCTAGGGAGGTTGAGCATTTCTTCATGTATCTATTGGCCCTTCTTCTTTCCTCTTCATAGAAGTTTCTCTATAAGCCTCTAGTCCACTTATTTATTAGGAAGTTGTTTCTTTGAGGATTTTTTGTTGGGGAATTTAATTTTTTGAGTTCCAGGTATATTTTAGATATGACACCCTTGTCCATTGTATGGCTAGTGAAGATCTTCTCCCAATCCATGGGTTTTCTATTGATCTTGCTAATCATGTCCTTTGCCATGCAGAAGCTCTGCAGCTTCATGCAATCCCATTTGTCCAACCTTTCTTTGCTATGTTGTGTTTCTGAGTCTCTATTAAGAATATTCTAGCCTGTGCCAAGGAGACCTAGGGTTTCTTCAATTCCTTCTAGTAATGTTTCCCGGGTGTCTGTTTTGACTCCAAGGATGATAAATAAGGATCTAGCTTTAAGTTTCCCACAACTGATTAACTAAGTTTGCCAGCACCATTTACTGAAGAGGCTATCTTTCTTCCATTTTATTTTTTTAGCTCTCTTATGGACAATTAGGTGGCTATAGGTCTGTGGGTTCATTTCTGGGTTTTCAATTCTATTTCATTGGTGATGAGGTCTCTCCTTGTGCCAGTACCAAGCTGTTTTGATTACTATACCAGCCCTGTTCTTGAACTCAAGTCTGGGCCTTCAACTCATGGCCTGAGTTGAACGCATGACTTGGCCTTGAAAACCCAGCCAGGGCCTTGAACTCAGGTTTGGTCCCTGAACTCACAGCATGGACTTCAATTTGTATCATGTGCCTTGAACTAGTGGCCTGATGGGTTGGGCTGGATACTAAAACTGACAGTCTGAGTGTAAATCTCAGGACCTGAACCTGGTAGTGAGAACCTGGACCTCATACTCAGGGCCTAGGACTAGAACTCATGGACTGTACCTTGAATTCAGGGCCTTGGCCTTAACTCAGGGCCTGGTATTTAAATTCAAACTCAGGACATTGAGCTTGGGGCCCGGGACTTCAACTTGGGGCCTTGTCCATGAACTCAGGACCTGGTACTTGAACTCATAGCCTTGGCCTGAAACTCTGGGCCTGGGCCTTGAACTCATGGCCTGGGCCTTTAATGCAAATCCTTGGACTTGATCTCATGGCCTGGACCTTGAATTCGGGTCCTGGGCCTTGTGCTCTCAGTTTGGGCCTTGAAATCTTCTTGGCCTGCAACTTCAACTGGGGCCCTGGACCTTGAACTCATGGCCTGGACTTTGCTTTTGAAGTCTGGGACTTGAACTCAGTGCCCAGGCCTTGAACTGGAGTCCTGGGCCTTTAAACTGGGGCCAGGGTCTTTAACTCCGAACCTGAGACTTGAACTCACAGTCTGGGATTGAACTCCCAGACCTGCCAAAAACTCATGGCTTGGGCCTTGAACCCACCTTCTGGACCTTGAATTTGGGGCCTGGGACTTGAACTCAGAGTCTGAGTGTTGAACTCCTGTCCAGGAACTTGAATTTGGGGTATGGATTGGAACTCATGGCCTGGACTTTAACTTCAAGCCTAGGCCTTGAAATCAAAGCTTGGGCCTTTAACTCAGGGCCTGTGTCTTGAACTCAAGGGCTGGGACTTGACCTGAGGCCCTGAACTTTGAACTTGGAACCTGGAACGTGAGCTCCAGGCCTGGGACTTGAATTGGAGTCCTGGACCTTGAACTCGCGACCTAGGCCTAGAACTCTCAGCCTGGGACTGGAACTTGAAGCCTAGGCCTTGAATCCAAAGCCTGGAAATTGATCTTGGGGCTGGGCCCTAAACACAGGGCCAGGGCCTTGAAGTCTGAGACTGGGACTTGAACTCTCAGTCTGGTCCTTGAACTCACATGCTGAGCTTTGAAGTCACAGCCTGGGAACTGAACTCTGGGCCTCATTCTTGAACTCAGGGCCTGGGACTTGAACTCATGCCTAGGATTTGAACTCATAGCCTGGCCATTTAACTTCCGGCCCAGGCCTTGTGCTTGGGTCCTGGTGTTTGAACTACAGGCCTCAGACTTGAACTTGGGGCCTGGGCCTTGAACTCTTTGCCTGGGTCTTAAACTCAGGGCCTTGCCTTAAACTCTCAGACTGAGACTTGAAAAACTTCAGGCCTGGAAATGGAACTCCAACCCTGAAATTCGAACTTGGGTTCTGGATCTTGAGCTCTCAGCCTGGCCTTGAACTCATAGCCTGGACTGGAACTGGGGCCCTGGACATTGAACTCACAGCCTGGGCCTTAAATTCAGGGCCTGGAACTTGAACTGCATTCCTGGGACTAGAATTCAGAGTCTGAGCATTCTACTCTGGGCCTTGGCCTTGAACTTGGGGTCTGGGACTTGAACTCGGGTCCTACACTTGAACACACAACCCAGGTCTTGAACTTGAGCCTGGGCCTTGAACTCAGGACCTGGGACTTGAATTTCCAGGCTTATCCTTGAACTCTATGCCTGGGGATTGGAGATTCAACTCGGGACCTGGACATGAACTCATGGCCTGGGCCTTAAATGCATGGTCTAGGACTTTAACACACACTCTGGGTCTTGAACTTATGACCTGGGCCTTGATCTCCAGGCCTGTGCTTAGACCTCAGGACCTGTGACTTGAACTTGGGGCCTGGGCCTTGAACTCACATCTTGGGCCTTGAACTGGGGTCCTGGGACTTGAATTTTCATCCAGGTTTGAACTCAAGACCTGAGCCTGAAGCTCTGAACTCACAGCCTGGGAATTCATCTTAGGGCCTGAATTTGACAAGGCCTCAACTTGCTTCTTCTTCTTGTTTGTTTGGAACTGTTTTCCTGAGGATTTGCTTCATGAATGGAGCATCCAGGCTCCTCCCTGGGGGAAGCTGAGAGAGCATAGAGGAGGCCCATGGTGGTCCATAGAGGGCTGGTTTGTTCTGGAAAGTTCTCTTCCATGGCATGGGCCAGAGAGGGCCAGGTCATTTCTCTCTTGCCTCAGGGAGAGGAACCTCAGGGAGAGAGGATGAAAACCTCAGGGAGGAAGGAGAGAGGAAGTGAAGAAAGGAGAAGAAGGGAAGCAGGGGAGAAAAGACAAAGAAGAAAGGATGGAGAGTAGGGAAAGAGGAGGAAGGAGGAAATGGGGAGGGAAAAAGGGAGTGGTGGGAAGGGAGGGAAGAAGGAATTAAAAAGGAGGGAAAGAAGGGAATGAGGAAGAAAAAAGGAAAAAGGAAGGGAGGTTGGAGGGAAGAAAGGGAGGGAGAGAGAAAGAAGGAAGGAAGAAAGAGATGAAGGAGGGCAGGGAGAAAGGAAGGAAGAAGGGAAGGAAGGGATGGAGGAACAAACTTGGAAGAAAGGAAGGAAAGAAGGAGGGAGTGAAGGAAGGGAGGTAGGAAAACAGGAAAGAAGGAAGAAATGAAGGAAGGAGGGAAGGGAGGAGAGGAGGGAAGAGGGAAGGAAAAGAGGGAGAAAGGATTGAAGAAATAAAGGGATGAAGGAAGGGAGAAGGGAGAGAGGAGTTGTGAAAATGGCACACTGGAGCTAGCTCCTTGGCTCACAGCCCTCACGTGTCCCTCTGGGCTGGGATATCTGAGCCAACTTGGTTCCCCTCCTGGGTTCTGCTGTCTGTGAAAAAGTCAAAGCACTGGGTTCTAAACCTGGGGGAGGAGAGAGGAGGAGAAAGGGTCAGGGCAGTGCATGAGCTCAGGAAGAAGAGGAAGGCTTCACCGGCTGTCCTCTGTGTTGTCAGATTTTCCAGAAGAAAGAGTACATGGACCCTGGAAGTGTAGGGCAATGCCCCTGACCGTTACCCTACACTGCATAAGAGATGGCCAGTGACTGCATGTGTGTGTGTGTGTGTGTGTGTGTGTGTGTGTGTGTGTGTGTGTGTGTGTGTGTGTGCCCGCGCGCGCTTATATGTGTGTATGTGTCAGTGCTGAGATCTGGAGGATAGTGGTTTGAAATAGGCTGGGACAGAAGAAACCATGATACCCTCATATCCCATGAATCACCTCAAAAACAAGGGGTGGTGCTGTGGCTCAAGCAGTAGAGTGCCAGCCTTGAACAAAAAAGCACCTCAGGGATAGCATACAGGACTGGCAATACTACCACCACTAATAATAATGACAATAACACCAACAATGAATATAATAATAAAAACAATGATAATAATATCAACAATAACAACCATACAATGAAAAGCACAATAGTAACAGTGGCCAGGCCTACAGTTAGCGGCCAGGCCTAATGCCTGGCACATACCCGTAATCCCAGCTCTGTATATGTGGTGGGGTATTTAAAGGCTAATGGATGGGGTGGGAGGAAGGTGTGATAAATTTATTCTAGTGAGGGAACAGGAAACAGGCTGATGGTGGACAGTGTTTGTCAGTTACCTTCTCCAGAGTATGCTCAGGGCCTCTTTCAGACATGTGCTCAGGGCCCCAGCTGGAGTTGGAGGGACAGGGGGCTGGTAGCTGCCCTTCTGCTTCTTCTCCTCCTCCTCCTCTTCCTTTCCTTCTACCACCAGCATTGCCCCCAGTGAGGACATGGACTTCCACTGGATTATTACCATCTGGGGCAGGCATAGCTCCAGGCTACTGCTCATCCAACCATGGAAGGCCAGTGAGAGCAGGAAGCACTGGACAAGGTTCAGGATGCCCTGTGGGGAGAAGTGGAGAAGGAAGGAAAAAGGGAGAGTAAGAGATAATTGGCAATCACTGGATTGGAACTAGATTTAGAGCTTTGGATTTCATGACAAGAAGGAATCGCTTTGTGATGACCATTGGCACAGAGGTGACATCACACAGAATAAAGGATTGGTTGGTTGGTAGGGCAATCTGTTGTTTGGTTGGTTGGTGGGTTGATTGGGTAGTTGATTGAGTGGTTGACTGTGTGGTTGATAGCACTTCAGTGGGTTGGTTGGTTCATTGAGTGATTGGTGGGTGGGGATTGGGTTGGTGAGTTGGTTGGTTGAGTGGATGTTGGTGGGTGGGTAGTAGGTTGGAGGGTTAGTCGGTTGATTGGATGGCTGGTGGGTGGGTGGGTAGGTTGGTTGGTTAGCCATAGCACCTCTTCTGCTTTTCACATTTTATAGTGGTGCCCCCACTGGTGTCAAAAACTGCTACTTTGTTCTCAAACTCCTGCATTGATAGAATTTCATGTATGAAGAACCAGTGGCAGGCTCTATATTTTTTATCAAAGTTTAGAAATGTACACATATTCAGAATTTTGGCCTCTGTTTACTCAAATATTGATTTTATAGATATATTCACAAATGTATACAAAGGTTTACTGAAAAGGACATTTGAAAACATCAAAACTGGTGGATCAACATATGTGTCTTCTTACAAATCACAACAGCAAAAATTGTGTCTCTCCTACAGCTCTAGGATGAAATTAGGAGAATATTAATTTTCTACTCACAATTCTTCCAATCTTCAAATATTGTGGAGTTTTTGATCAAACTAATAACAACAATTTTGTAATCAATACCCTAAATATAGCAAAGAGGCACAATGAATCTCACCATGTTACCAGTTTATGTCCACAGTCTGAAATCAAGCTGAATTTCAGGTGAAAAGATAATATGGTGGATGTATTAACATATTTATATAACATTTAAGAATGTCATTAATTTGCATTTTGGATTGGGCAATGGTGAATAAACCAAGAGAAAGCTTGGTGCTCAGCTATACCCATGATCATAAATCTTCCCATTTTATCACCAATAATAAACATGAGCAACATACTCTCATCTTTAACTTCCTCATCTGTACTCAAATAATTCAACTCTCCTGATTGCATAGGAATCCTAACCCCAATTTTTGACAAGGTGTATCTTCCTAAAATATACTTTAAAGAGTATTGTATTGCCTTTTGCATCAGGTATGTTGTGTATCACTGTGCCAAATCCACTATAAATATGTGGGAGCATATATATGTGGGGAAAATTCACATAAGTTGAAAACAAAGGGGTTATTGAATATGGTTTTAAGAAAGGGTCTTGTGTTACAATTGACAGTTACAGTCCACTCTCCTTGGAACATTTGAGACATGTACTGGAAAAATTGTTGGGTGGCAAGAGTGGCCTGGGACTTCAATTGGGGTCTGGGCACTGAACTCATGGTGTGGGACTTTAACTCATGTCCTAGGCATCAATCTCCTGTCTGGGCCTAGAACTGAAAGCCTGGGATTTGACCTCCAGACCTGATCCTTGAACTTGTCCTGGGCCTTGAAGCAAGGATCTGGGACTTGCGCTCACAGGCTGGGCCAGACATTTGGAAGTTGAACCTTGTACTAACAGCCTGGGCCTTTAACTCATGGTGTGTTGGTTGAACTGGGGCCCACACTTTGAATTCAGGGCCTGGGACTAGGACTCTGTGCTTGCTCCTTGAACTCATAACCTGTACCTTCAACTAGGGGCTTGGGCCTTGAACTCCCAAACCCAGCATTGAACTGGGGATCTGGGCCTTGGACTGAGGGGGCCTGGGACTTGAAATTGGGCCCTGGACCCTGACCTCACAACCTAGGTCTTGAACTGCGGCCTGAGCCTTGAACTGAGGGCCTGGGAAATAAACTCATAGCATGGGTCTGAAACTCTGGGTCTAGGCATTGAACTCCCACAATGGGCCTTGAACTCATTGCCTGGGCCTTGGGCCCAAGGACTTGACTTCAGGGCAGAAGGGGAGACCTGGGACATCAAGTTGGGGATAGGGCCTTGAACTTACAGAAGGGGTCTTACCTTTAGGCCTGGGACATGAATTATCAGGCGAAGCCTTAAACTCGGGGCATGGGCCATGAACTTGAACTGGGGGCCTAGACTTGGAACTCAGGGCATGGGGCTTGATTTCACAGCCTGAATCTTCATCTTGGGTGTGGGCATAGAACTATTGGCCAGAGACTTGAATTTGGGACCTGGTCTTGAACTCATATCCTCAGCATTAAACTGGGGTTCTGGGCCTGGATCTGGAGTGAAACTGGCACCCTGGAGCTTGATCTCAATACCTGGGCCTTGAACTCACAGCCGTGCACTTGAACTGGGCCCTGGACCTTGAACTCAGGCAGCAAGGGGGTATGGGACTTTAATCTCTGGACTGGGCTTTGATCTCATGGCCTTAGTCCTTAAACTCATGGTCTCAGTCTTACTCTCATGGTCTTGGCCTTGAAATCTAAGCCCGGCATTTGAACTGTGTGCCTGGGCCAAGAACTTGTCCTGGGCCATGAATGCAGGATCTGGGACTTGAACTCATGGCCTGGGGCTTGCACTCATGGCATGGTAGTTAAATGGGGCCCTGGACATTGAACTGGTGACCTGGGACTTGAACTTGAGGCTTGGGCCTTGAACTCACTGCCAGGACGATGAACTCAGTGTTGGGTCTTGAACTCAGGCTGGGGATTGAATCAGGCCCAGCACCTTGAACTCATAACCCTGGTCTTGAACTGGGTGCCTGAAACTTAAATTCATAATCTGGACCTGTAACTCAGGGACTGCACATTGAACTGCCAGATTGGGTCTTGAAATCACAGCCTGGACCATGAATTTGGGGCCTGGAAATTGAAATTGGGCCCTGAACCTAGAACTCAAGAAGGCCTGTGTCTTGAACTCAGAACCAGGGATTTTTCTCATGGCCTGAGACTTGAACTCTGAGCCTGGGATTTGAACTCATAGCCTGGACCTTACACTCATAGTCTGGGCTCTTAACTAAAACCCTGGGTCTTGAACTCACAGACTGAGCTTTGAGCTCACGGCCTGGGACTTGAACTGGGGTCCTGAAACTTACATGTGGGTCCTGGGTGTTGAACTCACACCTGGGCCTTAAACTCACAACCTGGGTCTTGAAGTCCTGCACTTGGATTTGAGTTTCAGCCTGGGCCTGAAACTCTGGCCCTGGGCAGTGAACTCAGAAACTGGGCCTTGAATTCAAAGCATGACCCCTGTTATTTGAACAGGGGCTCTGGATCTTGAATTTGGGACTGGGGACTTGAACTCAGAGCAGGCCTTAAACTCATAACCCAGGCCTTGAACTGGAGGCTTGAGACTTGCAGTCAGAGCCTGGGCCTGAAACTCTGGGCTTGGGCATTGAACTCACAGTCTGGGCCTTGAACTCGGGAGTCCGTGCCTTGAACTCAGGGTCTGGAACTTGAATTTGCATTCTGAGCATTGAATCTGGAGCCCTGGTCTTGAACTATAAGCCTCAGACTTGAAATTGGGTCCTGGGAGTTGAGCTTTCAGCAATGGAATTTGACTTGCAGCCTTGTCCTTGAAGTCAACCTCTGGAATTGAATTTCCTGCCTTAACCTGAAACTCTTGGCCTGGGATTTGTACTATCAGGCCGAGCCTTGAATTCTGAGCCTTTGACTTGCACTCACTTCCAGGGGAATTTAATTGAGGATCTCCGCCTTGAATTTGGGACCTGAGACTTAAACTGGGGCCCTGGACCTTGAATTCATTTCCTCTTTTCTGCCCCTCCCCTTCCAATACTCCACCCTAGAAGTTCTATAGTTCTTTTTCAACATAGTATCTTCTACATCTCATTGTTACAATGGGTCAACCTGTGTCCTTTTTTCGGCATTTTGGTATTTCCTTTCCCCTCCCCAAATTAGAAAATTGTATAAGCAAGATGCAGGGCACCCAAATCAAATACAGGAACAACAGGGGTAATACCATGGTAGAAGAACATACAAAAGAAACAAAAACATCATATCTCACATTAAGAACAACAGTAATTCTTTCTGATGGAGGCATAGAATTCCATTGTGTATAGATACCACATTTTCTTGATCCATTCATCTACTGAGGGGCATCTGGGTTGTTTCCATATCTTAGCTATGGTAAATAATGCTGCGATAAACATAGTTGTGCTGGTAGCTTTAGTGTGGTCTTGTTTGTAAACATTTGGGTAAATGCCCAAAAGTGTAATTGCTGGGTTATAGGGGAGCTCTATGTGAAGTCTTTTGAGGAACCGCCATACTGCTTTCCAAAGTGGTTGAACAAGTTTACACTCCAACTAACAAAGAAGTAAGGTGCCCTTCTGTCCACATCCCCTCCAGCATCTGTTGTTATTAGAGTTCTTGATTTTTGCCATTCTAACTGGGGTGAGGTGGTATCTCGATGTTGTTTTGATTTGCATTTGTTTTATGGCTAGGGAGGTTGCGCATTTCTTCATGTGTCTATTGGCCATCCTTCTTTCTTCTTCAGAGAAGTTTCTCTATAAGTCTTTAGCCCACTTATTTATTGGGCCGTTGTTTCTTTGAGGATTTGAAAGGCTTGGAAAAAATGTTATTAGGTTAAGTAAGCCAAGCCCAAAGAAACCTAGGTCCCATGGTTTCCCCGTTTTCCAATATGTAGTATATGTATGAGTCAAGCAGAAAAGGTATGATAATGTGATGTTAGGAAAATGCACCCTTAGATATGTATTTAAAAGTTTCTTTTTCTTTCATGCATTTGTTTCTAACAGATTTATAAGATTATTTCTTTGTTGCTTTGTATGCCCGTCCCCCACATTATAACCCCTGCTTTCACTATATTTGATGTCGGTATAATTTGTGGAGGCGAAGGGGAAAAACAAGTCGTTTAAGAATACAGGTGGGCCCGTTTCAACAATGAGAAGTACAAGTTGTCATGTGGAAAATGAGCTTTACAACTTTGGTGGGGGGGGGGGAGTGTTGAGTGGCGGGCTGGAGAGAGAGAGAGTCTGGGAAGGGATGTGAAGGGTAAACAGAGGAGGAGGCTGCAATGCTTGATAAGACATGTACTCATTCTCTTGGCCATGTAATTGTAACCCCTCTGTACAGTATGTTCACAATAAAAAAAATAAATACTGGGAAAAAAAGAACAACAGTAATAAAAAACCTCTTGTGTCTCTATCTTGGGCTTCATTTCACTTACCATCATCTTATATGGTCATATGTACATATTGGGCCTTTACAGCCTCTCTGGCTAGATTATCCTAGATGTACACTAGTTCTTGCAAATAAAGGAAACAACAGGACCTATGTTTCTTTGAGTCTAGCTTACTTCACTTGATACAATTTTCCCCAAGTCTTTCCATTTCCTAACGAATGAGGTGGTGTCATTCTTTCTGATGGAAGCATAGAATTGCATTGTATATAGATATATACCACATTTTCTTGATCCATTCATCTACTGAAGGGCATCTGGTTTGGTTCCATATCTTAGCTATGGTGAAGGTTGGATAAATAGGATTGCATAAAGCTACAGAGCTTCTGCATGGCAAAGGACATAGCTAGCAAGATCAGCTGAAAGGCCACGGATTGGGAGAACTTCACTAGCCATACAACAGACAAGGGACTCCTATCTGAAATATTTAGAACTCAAAAAATTAATCCCCCAACAGCAAATCCTCAAAGAAACCATTGCCTGATTAATAAATGGGCTAAAGACATAGAGACTTCTCTGAAGAGTAAATAAGAATGGCCAATAGACACATGAAGAAACGCTCAACTTCTCTAAGCCAGAAAAGAAATGCAAATCAAAACACCATTGAGATTCCACCTGGCCCCATTCAGAATGGCTACAATCAACACATACTGGAGTTATGTGGCCAAAAGGGAACTCTACTGCATTTTTGGTGAGAATGTGAATGTGTTCAACCACTTTGGAAAGCAGTATGGAGGTTTCTCAAGACTCAAAAGACTACACATAGAGCTCCTCTATGAACCAGCAATTCCACTTTTGGGCATTTACCCAGTTGCTCACATGGCTATCCTAAAGCTACCACAACAAATATGGTTTATTTGCAATGATTCTCTGCTTTTGAGGGAAGGTAGTCACCTCCTGCATAGGCGCCTTCTAGAGTCCTTGGGTCTGTCAGCTAGGGCAGGTCTGCTCAGGCGCATGCCTCTTCTGAACTGCAAGCACCTGGTACTGTGCAAGCACATCCTGGGGTCCTTGGGCTTGTCAGTGATGGCGATTGTCCTAAGGCACATGTGGTATCCGTACTGAGAGCTCCTCGTACTGCCCATGTATGCCCTGGGTCCTTGGGTCTGTTACTGCTGGCAAACTTCCCAACACAGGAAGTGCTCAGGTTGCCCATGTATGCTGTATATTCATATGCCTGGTAATGCACATGCATGGTTGTCTCTCTTCAGGGCACCTGCATGCTAGTCCTGGAGTCAACTGCCTGCTAGAACCCATCAGCCTTACAGTGTGCATGTGCATCTTGTTGTTCCAGCTAATCCGGCCTTGTGTGAATATCTGGTGGCACAAGGGAGACGTTTGTACACACATGCATCCTGTTGCATGAAAAGAGAGCTGGTGCACATGCCCATTCAAGCACACAGGAGACTGTTGGTGCACATGGGCCCTCCCATGTGCATGCACGTGCTGTTGTATGTGCATTTCCTATTGCTTGTGGTCCTTTTCATGCAAATGTGCATGAGGGTGCAGGAACATTTCCTGATGCTCAGGATTCTGCCCAGGCTTAAGGACCTGCCGGGGTGCAAAGGCCAGGGACTGTGCACAAGGAAGTTCATTCATAGGGCAGTAGGGTGCACGGAGCATGGATGTGAGCCTCATATTTTCTTTACACAGGAGTTGAGTGTATCCTGAAGAACAAAGGTTGCTGGAGTTCCATGTACTTCCAGTCTGCTGAGAATCTTTGAGAGCGATGTCATCTCAGGAAGACTCGGATACAGTGGACACGAGACTCCGCATGGGCAGCACTGTGCCCTCCACCAGGGGCAGCAGCAAGAGCAGCTTCCTGCACATGGCCTGGGGCTCAAAAGTATTGCCGCTGCCCTGGGTTCCAGAGGCATGCTCACTTCCCACAGGTTCTGGACATCTACCTGGACAGACACCTGGAGTGCTCCCTGGACAGACACCTGAGCACCTACCTCAACACCTGACTGGACACACAGCTAAGCACCTACATGGACAGCTACCTGGACATGTACCTGGGCAGACACCTGGGTACTTGCCTGACAGACACCAGGGCACCTATCTGGACAGCCAGCTGGACGTGTATCTGGAAAGCTACCTGGACACCTACTTGGACACCTACCTGGGCAGAGACCAGGACACCTACATGGACAGATACCTGGACACTAAGCTGGGCACCTACATGGACAGACACCTGGACTACTACCTGGACATATACCTGGATATGTAGTTGGTCACCTCCCTGGACTCCTAGCTAGACACATACTTGGACACTTTCCTAGACACCTACCTGGATATGTCCTTGGCCACATTCTGGAAACATACCTGGACAGCTTCCTGACACCTTCCTGGACACATACTTGCACAGCTCTCTGGACACCTGTCTGGACACCTACCTGGACACGTATTTGTCACCACCTTCCTGGACACATACCTGGACACCTACCTGGATACCTATTTGGACAAGTACATGAACATCTACCTGGACATCTATGTGGACACCTTCGTGGACATGTACTTGGACACGTTCCTGGACATCTATGTGGACATGCCCCTGGAAAACTACCTGGATAACTACCTGAACATGTACCTGCACAGGTATATGGACATCTACCTGGACCTGTTCTTGACACCTACCTCGACATGTACCTGGAAACCTGCTTGTACTCCTACCTTGGCACATACCTGAACTTGTACCTGGACACCTGTCTGACAAACTACCTGGACACGTACTCGGACACCTACCTATCTGAATACCTACCCAGACACCTAACTCGACACATACTTCGACACCTTTCTGGACACCTACCTGGATACCTACCTGAAACATTCCTGGACACCTACCTGCACACCTACCTGGACAGTACCTGGACACCTACCAGGACACCTACCTTGACGCCTACATGGACAACGTATGTGGACACCTACCTGGATATGTACGTGGACACCTTCCTGGACATGCCTGGACACCTACCTCAACACCTACCTGAACATGGAAACCTACCTCCAGGTGACCTGCATTTGGACACCTACCTCAACATGTACCTGGATACCTGCCCAGATATTTACCTGGACACATATCTTGACATATACTTGGACACCGTTCTGGACAAGGACACTTAACTTGACACATACTTGGACATCTTTCTGGACAGCTACCTGGACACCTTCCTGCCATGTACATGGACAACTACCAGGACACATACCTGGACTCCTACCTTGACACCTAACTGTACACATATCTGCACCACTACCGGGAGAGCTACCTGGGCACCTACTTGGGAAACCTTTTGGATACCTCCCTCGGCACACACATTTACACCTCGCTGGTTACCTACCTGGCTGGATACCTGGGCAAAGAGGAGGTCATGTTCTGGGCCTTGGCCTGCAAGTGCTGTGTGGCACAGTCTGGTGTGGCCGACTGGGTGTTTTCTAGGGCAGCTTTCTGGCACAGGGAAGAGCCAGCCAGGACCCTATTTCCAGCAGCCCGGGTGTGGAGGCCACTATCCTCATAACTCAGGCACACATAGCCCTCACTCACACTGAGGACTCTACCCTCAGTTCTCTGTCCCACTTGGAACCATGTGTCCAGCAGCCATGTCCTGAGGGTTTGTCCCTGAAATTTTTCCCTTTTCTTCCCCCCTTCCACCTCCTGGTTGTAATACCTGAACTCTGCAGGTGGTCACTGTCCCTCAGCTTTTCAGCTCAAGGCGAGCACTCTACCACTTGAGCCATAGCACCACTTCCTGCCTTTGCTGCTTATGTGTGCTGAGGTATTGAACCCAGGGCGTCATGCATGCAAGGCAAGCATTCTACCACTGAGCCCCCTTCCCAGCTCCCTTTCCAGGGTTTTATCTCTCTAGGAGGTTGATGGGGAACTTTTGCCTTCAGGAAACAAACCCAATCATGGGGAACATTTGACTTCAGGGAAAGGGAAAGGGAAATCAAACCCAAGCTTGAAGCCTTGCACATGGTTAAGGAGAAATGCCCGGATTCTCAGCAAGGCCAGCGAATGTTCAGACAATGTTCCTCTGTGGTTTCTGTTTTAACACCTAGCTTGTGAAACCAAAGTTTATCACTTGCAAGGATGACTGCAAATATTCTGCTTCTGTATCTGTATGCTTGCTTGTAAAACACTAAAGTGAGGATATAAAGAGAAACTACTGCTTGTGTGTTTTTCACCTTTGTATACTCAGTCTCCCATTAGCTTGGGGTATACTCTGCTTCCCGAATAGTAGAGTGTTAGCCACCACAGTGGTCAATAAATCTTCCTAGCCTAATTGACTGAGTGTCTTGCAATCTTATTTGGATTCAGAATAAAACAGTCTGAGAAGCCAGGTGCCAGTGTCTCATGCCCCAGCACCATCCCTTTCCCCAAGACCAGCCACATCCCCTGACACTTTTAGTCATCCATACACACACAGTAGATCTGGCTACTTACAGATGGGACCTTCTCCCAGCCTTTGGCCTCTTCCCCAATGCCTCTCCCCTGAGCGCGCAACCAATCACATGGTTTATGTTGCTTTCTCTACTTCTGACCTACCTAACTGGATGCTTCATACTCTTGCATTTTATGAACAGCCACCAGGTATAATTGAGCATCCAGAGTTCATATATTTCATCCATTATTTCATTGAGGAGTTCTTACTGGCTCAGTTCTTGATAGAGGAATGGCACCGCATCAGTCAGGGAGTGCTCAAGGCTGTCTGGATGTAAATGGACAGCCTGCCACAGATCCTGTCCATCAGGAGCATGGACATGCTGTGAATCTCACAGTATGGGACTACAACACCAATCACTTTGGAGAGGCTATTACCAGTTGCTGCCAGGCTCTGATGATGGGACTAAGAGCAGCTGCTTGAGAGCCCACCAGCATGTCTAAGGTAGGAGAAGTTCGTCAGGAATCAGATGAGTCCTCTTCAGCTCCTCCTCCTCCAGAAGGCTTACCCTACCTATACTCCCGTAGAGCCCCAGGCCCCTGAGAAAAGGCACATAATGTCATCTTGCCCACCCCAGACATCAGAAGGAAGCTCCAAAAGTTAGAAGGCTTTGAGGGAAAAGTGATGCCAGAGTTAATGGAAGTAGCTCTGAAGGTTTTTGTAAACAGGCAAGAGACCGAAAAGGAATAGAAAAGGGCAGAACACAAAGTGGCAGAGAGGGACTAGGAGAGAACAGTCTCTTGAGCTGTCCTAGCTGCTATGAGTGTAGCTGGAACAGCAGGAAATGAAAAAGCCTGAGGTGGAGAAAGAAAAGGTTTAGGACACAAGGAAAGAGAGAAGCACTTTCCTCCTTAGCCCCCATTAAAGAGAAACCAGTGTGCCTACTGTAAGGAAGAAGGGCACTGGAAGCGGAAATACCCACACAGGAATTTAAACAATGGAAATTTATGACAGTATAAATAGTGATGGATAGCATGAACAAGGAAGATACCAGCAGTATAATTCCTTTGGTATTCACTTTGAAAGGTGAAAAAGTCCACCCATGGTAATTGTCCATTGATTCATCACACTGTGTTAATGACTTCAAGACTGAAAATACTATTAATGTGAATTAGACAATGTCTTCCAGTTTGAGGGTGGAAGTGAGTTTTCAGTTGCCATAAGCAGAAGCATGGCAGAGTACTCTAAGTTCAGGAACTGCAAGGAAGCATCATTTGGGCCAGCACAGAAACCGAGCTGCGATCCAAATGTTAAAGGTAGTGTAAAGTAACAATTGTGATGGTCATGCTGTATTAAGCCTGGCATTTCTCCCTGCTGAGGGAAGGGATCTGGATCTGCTTAGCTTAGACCAGAGAAGTTGAGTAGATATAAAGAAGGACCATTCTAAATTTCCTTTTGATGACCTATAGGCAAACTTTATTAGGTTTTGCTCTTACATATTGTAGGCTAACCTTCTGAAGAAGAGCTGTTGCCTTCCAAAACACTCATTCTCATTTCTTTTGCCATAACTGCTTGAAAGATGCCACTATTGTCCAATGGGTACAATAACCAAATTGATTGGTTTTTCTAAATTCACAATATAGGAATTTCAGAATTATTTGGTTATAAAGGGCCCTGGGGTGTATGCTGTCTTAATGCAGCAAAAGGCAGTCATATTTCTTCTCTGTGAAGGGCTAGTTACTTTGATGACACATTACCAATTAAGAAGCTTCTGCAAATGGAAATAGAGTTCCACTGTCAACATTTGAACTTGAATGAATCCAAATTTCTCTCAATGGTTTAGTTGAAAATTCTCTGCAGGAAATCTTTATATATTTCTCCTTACTATTCCTCACTGAACCATGGGAAGAATTAAAGACATAGCTACAAGGGTGAAATCAAACTGGCAACTCCTCCTACCTATGAGTACACAAGTGCAGTAGGATTTCAGATTTTATTGAGTACTTTTAAATTTGGTAACACTCTTTGTATTCTTCATGATGGAATTGCACATTATAGCTAAAAGACTGTAGGAACCAGCCACCGGTGCATTACACCTGTAAACCTAGCTATTTGGAAGGCTGATATTTGAGGATCAGGGCTCAAAGCCAGCAGGAGGAGGAAAGTCTGGGAGACTTTTACCTCCCATTAACCATTGGAAAACCAGATGTGGCCCTGCAACTCAGGAGGTAAAGCACTTGCCTTGGGCTGATGGTCTCAGGGTCAGTGCCCAGGCCCAGAGTTGAAGCACCACGACCAACAGAAAAATAAGAAGATTTTAGACCTGATATTTTTGAGTTGGTTATATACTTTCAGTAAACTCTCCCAAGAATGATACATATCATTTAAATAAATCTTTGTGTGAAATTATTCTGAGCTCATTTTCATTTTTTATTACATTTCAATATGACTTCAGAATCATACATCTGTGTATAGTAACATAGAACATTGAACATTGTGGGGCAGTCTGTGACATTACTATCTGATGCAGTTGACAGAAGCATAAGTTGATCTGCAAGTCCTGAGGTCATGAACTGGAAATGAGCATGCTTTGTCCTATCGTAATAACAAAGAACAATCTGAAGGGAGACAGTTTAAAGGTGACAACTGTTGGTAAAAAATCAATCACTGGGGGTGGAGATCCTACTTTATTGAATCCAAATTACTTTAGGAGATACCGTTCAAGCCATACCATTTTTTCACCTTCCAAACACAATTTCTGTTTGGTCATTTGTTTGGCTCTTGGATGTTTCTAGATTATACAATAATGAACAGATATTATCTTTCTATTTCTACATTCTCATGTCTGTTCTGATGGTATTGTCTCAATACTGCAGCTTTTGTCCTATGTGCAGCAATATCTGAATGCTTCTGTTCCTATCAGTTTAGAAAATTGCAAATTCAAACTAGTATAAATGGAAAGTCACTGATATTCATGGTATAGTTTTAAACACAGTAAGACATATATCTTTCTTCTCTTGTGTGATTCAGAATCACTGCACATGCATATTAGGAAGCTGGCTACTATTTAAAATACAGTGCTAAGAACAGCTTTTGAGTGTCACTATTCCCAAAGTTTCCTTTCCTTTAATTCAAGAATCTACATTGAAATATTCTTGTGTAAAATTTTCTACCTGGATGAAGGTGGCTCACACCTGCAATCCTAGCTTCAGGAACTGGAGACTTTTGGATGGTGGGTCAGAGCCACCAGAGGAATGAACATATACGAGAATCTTATCTCCAAATAACCACTAGAACAACTGGGAGTATCACAGTGGCTTAAACTTGTAGAGTGCTAAGCTTGAAAAAATAAAAAAGACCGTAGAGATATTGGAAGGGCCCTGAGTTCAATGCAAATGACCTATACAAAATCCTATCTGGTATGTATCAGAAGATGCCAGTTGCACAGAAGAGAATTCTAAAAAGATGACATTAACTGCTAACAGCTATTACATATCAGCAAACATTTTACAAAATATTTCAGACAATTTGAAATATGATTATTAATTGTTTCTTTCTGGCATACGTTATCAAGAGAAGCTCTACAAAATATGGATAACATATTCTAGGTCTGGAATGTTATAAGGACTAACTGCTACTTCACAACTATTTTTGTTTGTTTTACTATATTATAAATACCTGAATTAAGTACCTCCCTCTGTCTTATTCTTTTTAAATATGATTACTCAGTTGTAGGTTTGACAAAATTCCAGGACGGTTAACATTACATCAGAACTTGACATTATTTTCCTTTAACATCAATTTATTTTCTGAGAACAGATTTATATCCACAGGTCTGATATCATTTACCTCCATGTCATATTCTAAGAAATGTGTATTATACATGTTTTTTAATATGTTATATGGTACAAAGTATTTCAAAGTAAATATTGCTTTATTTAGATATTTATATTTGCAAGCAATTACTTCACTCCTTGCTGAATGAATTTCATTAAGGAAAGCATTATACTGTCCTCCAGTCACCCTGTTTCAGTGGCTCAAATATAACAATCCAGTTCTTACGTGTTGCTGGAAATATTTTTATTGAAGTGAATCAGTACTTCAGTAGACCAAACAGACTATCTAAACAAGGGATGTAAAGGCAGTACTATGTATGTACAAATGATAGGATCATAGTTCTCGTGAGTTAGAGGTTAAGAAGATACCAGCACACAGTTCTAATGAAGCCTGGCACAATTCCTGTGAATTCTATGATGAAAATCATAGCACTCTCATAACACTCAGAAATGGAATCTTTCCTTTAGGACAGAAGGAAGCATTTCACTTGATACAAGTTGGCTTGGTGATAAAGGACCTGAGATCATGAACAGGAAGTGTTTATGTCATTGTGACATTAATTGGGGTCCCAAAGAGAGGAGACACAGGAAGTGACCACTGCAAATGAAATGTCTACTGGATGTAAGGTCTTCCTGCTGTCTTTGGTGAGTCTCCTTATCTTTAGCAGACAACAAAATGCTCCCAAATCAGCTATCAGTCTAGGTGTGTTTACCCACTTATGCTTTCATTTTATTCTTAGATCTAAGCATTAATCATATTCAGAGCTTTTCTGAGTATTAGCTGTTGTCTTCTTACAAGTTTATTCTCACATCTTATTTTCTAGTTTTGATTGAAATGCCTTGACACTACTCTCTGAGGTATTGTTTCTACCATGGGATGATAGCACTAATTTCTAAATTTCTGTCCCGATATTCCATCAACTCCCCAAATTTAAGCTTTAATCTTTGCTAGTAAGCTCTTTCGCAATATATCTTAGCAAATACTAATAGCAGGTATTGTGAATGTCACAGTATACTTGGGAAAACTAATCGTAATCCAGTCAGATGAACTTTCCTATGACTATTTATTTTCTGTATCTTCCTGAGAATGTTCAGGCAAAATTCTGAACTGGGATCCACAATGTAGGAAAGCTCTACAAAATTCAGTAAACAAAATATACATTTTAAAATGAATTTCTATTTTTAAAAAAGTTGGTTGTAAAAAACATATGAACATTTCTGTGAATTTCACTAGTTATCCTTCATATACACCAATGCATCGTATTGGATTAACCCTGCGAGGTCAAAATGTACAATGAGGAAATTCTGGGAAATCTTCGTATCTAAAACAGGACTTCAAATACATTTAGTACTTATACATATGTACTATATCCTGATATAAAAAATTTCTGTTTTCTGCAGAAAACAGAAGAGAACATACCAAAAAAGAAGAGAACATCCCAAATAAATAAACTCAAAGATGAGAATAGAAACATCTCCACAGAAAGAAGCAAGAATAAGGGAATACTTCTTAAACTTTTATGCTAATAAGTTTGCGCACTTGGTAGAAATGGACCTTTTCCTAGCAAGTATCGACATGCCAAAACTAAATGTAGATGAGTTAAACAATCTTAACAGGCCCAGGTCAAACACTGACATAGAAACAGCAATAAGAGACCTCCTATCTAAGAAAAGTCCAGGAGTAGATGGTTTTACAGTGGAATTCTACAAGGCCTTCAAAGCAGAGCTCACACCAATACTCCTCCGCCCCTTCAATGAAATTGAAGGAGAAAGTTCACTACCGAACTCATTCTATGAAGCCATCAGGACCCTCATCCCAAAACCAGGTATGGACTCAGAAGAAAGAAGAGAGAGAACTAGAGATCAATATCTTTGATGAACATTAAGGCAAAACTTCTAAACAAATTTTGGCCAATCGACTTCAACAATGAATCCAGAAAATCATACACCACGATCAAACAGGATTCATTTCAGGGATGCAAAGCTGGTTCAATATACTCCAATCAAATAATATAATTCATCACATCGGCAAGAGCAAGGATAAGAACCATATCTTTAGCTCAACGGATGCAGAAAAGGCATTTGGCAAGACCCAACAACTCTTTATGATGAAGGTTCTGGAAAATTTAGGAATCCATGGAACCTTCCTCAATACAATAAAGGCTGTATATGACAAACCTACAGACAGCATTATACTTAATGGTGAAAAACTAAAGCCATTTTTTCTTAACTCTGAAATGAGACAAGATGTCCACTCTCTCTACTTCTCTTCAGTCTAGTATTAGAATGCCTAACTACAGCAATAAGACAAGATGAAAACATAAAAGGGATCCAAATAAGGAAAGATGAGGTAAAACTCTCCCTCTTTGCAGATGACATGATCTTGTATTTAATGAATCCCACGGACTCCACTCCCAAATTACTCAAGCTGATGCACAACTTTGGGAAAGTTGCGGGGTATAAAATTAACCCTCAAAATCAATGGCTTTTCTGTATGCCAGCAATGAAAAAAGTATGACTGAAATCAGGAAAGCAACTACATTCATATTAGCCCCACAAAAAAATAAAATACCTAGGAATAAACTTAAGCAAAACAGTGAAGGACCTCTCTGATGAAAACTTTTAAAAATCTTTAAAAAGGAAATCAAAAGAGAACTGAGAAAGTGGCAAAACTTCCCATGTTCCTGGATTGGAATGATCAACATCATGAAAATGGCAATACTTCCCAGCGCTATCTACAAATTCGATGTGATACCTACCGATATTCCACCGTCATTCTTCAAGGAAATAAAAGAGACAATCCAAAAATTCAGATTATACAATAAAAGACCCTGAATAGCAAAAACGATCCTTAGCAGAATGAATAGTGCTGGAGGAATATCATTATCAGATTTCAAAGTCTACTATAAAGCTATAGTGATCAAAACATCTTGGTATTGCCACAAGAACAGACCTCAGGACCAATGGAACAGAATTGAAAACCCAGAAATGAACCTACAGACCTATAGCCAACTAATCTTTGATAAGGGAGCTAAAAAACATAGCTTCTTCAGTAAATGGTACTGGCAAAATTGGTTAACCACTTGTAGAAAACTAAGGCTAGATCCTTATATATCACCCTGGACCAGAATCAACTACAAATGGATCAAAGACCTAGGAGTGAAAGCAGACACTCTGAAAACATTACAGGATGGAATGGGAAAAACCTTAGGTCTCCTTGGCACAGCTGAAAATTTTCTTAATAGATACCCAGGAACATAACAAATCAAAGAAATGTTGGACAAGTGGGATTGCATGAAATTGCAGACCTTCTGCATGGCAAGGATATAACTAGCAAGATCAATAGAAAGCACACAGATTGGGAGAAGATCTTCACTAGCCATACAATGGACAAGGGTCTCATATCTAAAGTATACCTGGAACTCAAAGAATTAAATCATCCAACAAAAAAAAATCTTCAAACAACTGACCAATAAATAAGTGGGCTAAAGGCTTACAGAGGAACTTCTCTGAGGAGGAAAGAAGGATGGCCAATAGACACATGAAGACATATCAACCTCTCTGTCCATAAAAGAAATGCAAATCAAAACAACACTGAGATACCACCTCACCCCAGTTAGAATGGGTAGAAGCAAGATCTCTGATAACAACAGATGCTGAGGAGGATGTAGACAGAAGGGAACTTTACTGCATTATTGGTGGGAGTGTAAGCTTGTTCAATCACTTTGGAAAATAGTATGGAGATTCCTCAAAAGACTCCACATAGAGCTCCCCTATGACCCAGCAATCTCACTTTTGGGCATTTACCCAAATGATCACAAACAAGAACACACTAAAGTTACCAGCACAACTCTGCTAATTGCAGCATTATTTACCATAGCTAAGATATGGAACCAACCCAGATGCCCCTCAGTAGATGACTAGATCAAGAAAATGTAGTATATATACACAATGGAATTCTATGCCTCCATCAGAAAGAATGACATTGTCCCATTTGTTAGGAAATGGAAGGACTTGGATAAAAATTATATTAATTGAAGTAAGCCAGGCCCAAGGCAACATAGGTCCATGGTTTCCCTTATTTGCACTAACTAGTATATGTCTGAGACAAGCAGAAAAGCTCAGATTAGTTGATGTTAGGTGAAATGATCCCCAAGATAAGTATTCAAATATTTATTCTTTCATGTGATTGTTTCTAACATATTTAGAAGATGATTTTTTGTTGCTTTGTATGTCCCACCCCCATGGTATATCCCTTGCTTTCACTTATTTGATGTTGTTATAATTTGTGGAGGGGAAGGGAAAAAACAATCGTTTAAATAGGGATACAGGTGGACCCATTGCAACAATGAGATGTACAAGACATTATGTCGAAAAACAAACTTTACAACTTTGGAGGGAGGGGGAGTTGGTGGGGGTTGGGAAGGGATGGGAAGGGGAACCAAAGGAGAGGCAGCAATGCTTCATAAGAAATGTACTCAGTATCTTGCCCATATAATTGCAACCCCTCTGTATGGTATTTTCACAATAAAATTTAAAACAAAAAGAAAATAGTAAGAAAGGCAAAATCAATGAGGCTTGGTACTCAGAAAGTACTGACAACCACCTAGTTTGTTAAAAACTGCTTAATCATCAATAACATAGGGGCAGCATTATGCATGACATTTTTTTTTGCTATTGTATTCAAGATTTTTGTATTATATGACTTCAATATTTTCCATATGTTGTTATTGTTCTTAAGTCAATTCATGTTAGCCTCCTCATCAAAAGAATACATATCACAATACCCTTTGATATGCAAGTGTTTAGGAAGTGAGCAGTGGAGAAAACATTTTTACTTAATTCATTTGAAATCATAAAGAAAGTACTTCCAAAGATAGTAACATTTTATTGTAGCTTTTATATCACATCTGGACATATTATTTGAATGTCTGTAATTCCTGATAGTACACTAGAGTTTATAAATGAGCTGTATTTCTACAAGTGTTATTAAACTTTGCGAAGCCGGTGTGTTCACCATGGCATTAAAATTTAAAACTTGAGCAATGACTCGTGTTACAACAAAATGGTAAGACAAATGACAATGAAAGATCCAATGTAACACCATTTCTCACAAGACAATATGTTGGATTATGATTTGTACAACCTGGAGAGGAGATGATGGGAGTGGGGGTGGAAGAGAGAGAAAAAAATGAGTAAGGGGATAAAACCCTCAACAAGAACTGTACTTACTACCTTTCTTATGTAACCATACCCCCCTCTACCTCACCATGAAAAGAAAATTTAAATAAAAAAGAAAAGTTAGACCTAATCATAGAAGTGATGGAATGACTAGTGTTGCATATCACATATTTAACTCACTTTGAAAATGGTGAGAATGAAAATATCTATTAATTATTCTTTGAGTTCAAATGGCAATTAGCTACTTTTTGGATATACAAGACCAAGAGAGCACAAAAAAAATTAGGCTAATTAGCCTAGTGATATTTTTAAAAGTCTGGTATTTACCGCAATCCCTATGAATATCCTTGTTAGGTATTTCCAGATTTCAGGATGTATGTTAGGGTCTTTTGCAAAGAAAATATATAAATATGGTTTTGTCCTACCCCTTTGGAAAAACCACTCCAGTCCAAAAGGTACACATGATTTTGAAGCATTTCTCATTCCCCAAACTTACTTTTAGTAGATAAATAGTTGAACAATTATAATCAGAAGAGGTTTATTTTTCCTTCCGACTAAATCTTAACTATTTTTTGGAAAGGCATGCTTCTTACTTGCAGGGAGCCATACAATGGTTCTTCATAATTTCTTCAAGGCAAAAGGCAAGTTTCTTTTGTTTTTCTCACAATAAGTCATTTCATTGTTCATAGGTATTTTAATCTATGAGTCAGAAATCTTCAATAAAATTACCATACTTTGCCGTATGGTCAAAATCATCCCAGTGTTGTTACTAGATTAGGTATTAACAGTGAATAATATACTCCAACTTAAGTATTCCTTTATAGTACCAACTAAATTGTTAAAACAAATTGATTAGAAATTTCATATGGATTAATGTGCTCCACACACAAGGATACACAATGACAATTGAAAGAGAATTTTAAGGAAATTTTTAACATGAATACACTACTGTCCAGAGGTTTGAGAGAATCATTGCATAGCAAGTGATCATTGAGTACACTGATTAAAGTAGTATGAAGGCTTTAGATTGCAGTAGATTGTCGTATTGAAGAAGGAGCTGCAAAGAGAGGGAACATATGCTGAACATTTTAAGAATGAAATCTAGCAACACATACAATTTTACTACATGGTGAAATGGTGTAATTCCTAAATTTTAGAAAACATTCCATAGCCTGTTTCAGCTGTTGTCAAGTTAACCTGCTACACAAACGCACCACTCCAAAAGAAGTGGTGTGCACAACAGAATTGCTCAGAAGTTCATTTAGCCGAGTATGGAACACACTTTGAACTATATTCCTCTCTAAGTTCTTTCTTTCATTTTTTGGTCACTTGAATGAATTACCACCAATATTATAGTTGTACACTATCCCTTCTCTGGGGTGGAAATTGCAATATAATACAAGAATGGTCTCCAATTTCTTGTTTTTGGTTTACTTTTGGCTTTTGCCTTTTGCCTGAGGGGGCTTTGATTTGGAAACCACAATGTATACTTCTTATTTCAAATCACAATGTGTTTGACCAAAATTTTGGGGAAAACTAATCATTCTGGACATCAATACACATATGAGGTAAACAAGATTTGATTTCAGTTTAGTTGGTTTGCACTTTTCTGCATAAATCAATGAAATTCCACATGAGACCAGAAAAAAAAGGTCATCATTTTTTTAACACAGTGTGTTTGATTTGGCATTTAGGAAGTAGTACAGTCTAATGTCAAATGGTATATTGTATATATTGATCCTTACATGTTCCTCATATTTTCAGTATCCTTCAGGAAATGCTATTTTCCTTTGAGAACTTAAGGGCAGAAATTATCCCGCAATACAAAAAAAATGTTTTTTCATTAATGAGAATGGACTTTATTCATTTTTACAGACCTATGCAGACTTCAGTTTCCAGGTTGCACATGAATCTCTTCTCGGCTCAGATGCTCATGTGGACACTGACATAGGCTGCTATTGAGTTGCTTGGATAATAATCTTATTCTCAAGCTCCTGATGGAAAGAAGAGCTCCAGAGGAGGGCAGGAGGCGGAGGGGGAGATTGGTGAGGGAGGGAGGGAGGGAAGCAAGGAAAGAAGGAAGGAAGGAAAGGAAGGAGGGAGGAAGGAAGGGATAAAAGAAGAATCCAATCATGTATTCTTCCTGTACACTTGAAAATTTCACTTTTGGATTGTTATCTATCTCCCATAAGCCTTCATTGAAACCTTTTCGTTTATTTGGTTTGCCATACTTTTTCTTATTTCTGAGTAAGGAAATATATCCTTTGGTCCAAAAAAGCAGTCTCATGAGTTCCAAAAAAGAAAATGGGTAGTTTGTTTGTAGGTGGTTTTACAGCTCCATCAGGAACTTCATCTACTCGAGCTGGCCAGTGAGGATAACTTTTCATCTTGGGAAGATGAGGTCTCCGGGTTTGAAATCGCGAGTCATGTTTCTGGTGTGAAGCCGGGGGTCCTAAGACAGGCACTGGGCAGGCGGGCAGAGAAGGGATGCGGAAGCGCGGCCCGAGCCCCGAGTCCTGCGTGGGTGGGCGGGCAGAAGGTGCCTCGGGATGTCCCGACCCCTGCTGTGGCCGCTCGCATGGAGGCTGAGGGGCCGGCTGGCCACTCGCTGGCCGTGGCCACGCAAGCCACCTGTGCAACCAGCTGCTGCAGAGGCGTCTCAAGGCTCCAAAACGCTGCCGCCACCTCCGCCGTCTCTACGCTGCTCAATACAAAAATTTGTATGCCTAATAAAGTTATCTCTACCACATACAGAGTAATCAGACGTTTAGATGCAATGATCAGTTTTGTGTTGATCATTTGGAAGGGACACTCCAAATAAATCTGAATACAGGTTACATGAACAGGATTTTGAAACTTACTACATCAGTCACACTAAGAAGAGTTAAAACTCGTTGCAAGGAAAACATTCAGTAGATACTGTTCAGGCACAGTTACCTCACATAAAGTTATTTCCTGCTCAATTACAACCATCATCTAATTTGGCTGAAGATTGCAAGATCATTCATTTTGACACATTTTCATGTTATTCTGATACATGAAAATATGTGTTAGCATCCTGCACTTTTGGGGATGATTGAAGTTGAAGACTTGGACTTTTGTTCGAATCTGATAGGTTGGAACCAGTTGACTAAAGGGACACAAAAATTGTTTGACTGCTTGATTATAGTAATAACAGGCATGAATTTGAATGTAAGCATCGATATTAATAGTTCAAATTCTCCTGTCAAATATTCTTGGTTACGCTGAATTTCAGGTGATAGTCATCATGGTCAAAACTTCAAGATTTCCACTATCTTAGTAATAGAAGCATGAAGAAGCGATGAAAATTGTTTATTGAATATTAACAAAATATGCCAACAAACCAAATTCATGAAATCTCAAGAAGAATGGGGCTGAAGGAAGGCTATCCTATCCCTTTCAGAAAGTGACAGGAAGCATTAATATCCAACATCATTTTGCTTGAGCTCAATTCAACGTTGGGTTTTCAATAAAACGCTTTATCATGAGAATTTGAGAATAATACTTTTGGTCATTTTTACTTACTTGAATCAAAGATAAATTAGAGTCTTCTAGTACAAAATTAGAATTAACGCTAAGAACTCAATTACCTGCACATTTTGAAAGTACCAATGTGCCATTAGCACATGCCACCTAATGTCATATCAATTTTAGCAATCAATTTTACAAATAAATGCGATCATTAACCACTACTTTTCCACATAAAGTCTCATTATTCATGCTAAAAGGTGTTATGCATATCTTCCTTGCTGAAAATACAATTTATTTTTAGACAGCGGTGCACATACAGTGTATTATTTAATACACTGCTAATCGAATTGTTTCTTCAAGCCTATTTTGTGAAGATCCACCTGGTGAAAGAGCAGTGAAGGTAGCATACATGGTAGATATGTAAACTCAGAAGGTGATCACCAGATATGGTGGATTTGAATTCAAACAGGTTGTTTCTGGTGATGTCCATATTTTTCTACTGAATACTATAAAATATTTAGTGCAATCTTTGCACTAACATTTGAACATGAGTACAATTCTTGGGATCAATTACACACTAATACTTACATGACTTCCTGGAAAAGAGAGTCTACAGTTGAGCCTAAGCATTTTCTATTGATATTGCATTGTGTAGACATTGTAGAATCGCAAGGAATCAATATAAGGAGAAACCTATCACATCACATATTAAAATGGAAATATGTGAGAATATAAAGAGATTGAGTATTTCTGACCTTCCAGACAGTGACAAGCACAAACCAAGAAACCTATCCTTTCTTATAAATTTCTACATTATCTGGAAGTGTTCATGCAGGAAAATGGAAGCCTGCATATGGTGAGTAGAGCAATTATCAATGACTATGTTTTCTGACTCTTTGTTAGGCTGTGCTCCAGGCATAAGACCAACTGACAAAGAAATGAAAGCCAGTATTGTCACTGAGAATTATATGCACTCCTCAATTTTCAAGGGACCATTAAATACTCTATCATTTTATGCATGTTTACCTCAGAAAACTGTAATTTGTGAGAATGCATTTTGGAACGGTGTTTCAGATAGTTGCCTGTCATTCTGATTCTAGTATTGCCATGAAGGAAAAGGCTCATTAAATCATTTTCCCTGTGCTAAGCCTGTGTTTGCCATTTTCCCAAATGTTCTTAGTACCAAATGCAAGTGTTCATAAATACTTCAGTGTCATTGAGTAGAAGAAAATTTCATTAATTTTTTTCCTGTTTCTTCGAGAGTCATATTATCGTATCAAGTTATATTTTCCAAATGCATAAAATGGACACTATTTTCATTGTCACTATAATTAGGCAACTTTTAGGTAGAAAACCAGTTGAGGCTAATCCATCTCTCTGTACAATATGCTTAATTCTTTCAAATGTAGTGTCTAAATTTAGCTGTATTACTTGCATTGGGAAATGCTGTTAACAAAAGTATCTTGTATGCAGGAGCCTAGGGGAATACAATTGACAGAGAAAATACAGCTGGCTTAGCAGAAGGAATGAGAATGAGGATCAGATTGCAAGGTGGTCAGCAACAGGGAGAATTCCATCCACAGAACAAATGTACTGAATTTTAGGTTGGTTGAAATGAATTGTAGCTCATTTAAGCATAAGAAGCAGTTGGATATTGTCTTATACTTTGACTCAAATGACAGAAGCACAAGCTGGATTGTAAGTCCTGATTCTTCCATGGTCTCTATTTGTCATATCACAACAATTTAAACAAACCCACAATAGTCACTTAAAAAACCTGATGATTGCTTCCTAGAAGTCTTCTGATGGGAATCGTTTCAATCTACTTCAGAGAGGGCTCAGACTTTGATATGACTGATTAACTTCATGAGATACCAAGCACTCCCATACAATACTCTCTAAGTGTTCTTGTTATTTGTTTTGTTCAAGGATGTTGCCAGATTCTCCAGTTAAAGACAATTCATGGACTTCTAATTCTTCTCTCCCATGTCAGTCTTGTTAAATTTGACTCAAGGCACATTCTTTTGCTCTAAGAATGGGAAAATTAAAGTGCTTCAGTTCCACAGATTTCACAAAACAGCAATCTCCAAACAGGGAGATTTGAAAACCCACAATATCCTGTCCTTATTATTGTAATACCAACTACTTATATTTCCAGTACATTCGTATACATTACATATTTAATGAAGGAAGTTGCCCCTGAGTAATACATAATTCCAATATCCATATTGAAGTCTCAATATTCCAAAGTTTTGAGTATATACCCAAAAACCTTTGGTATGAGTTTTTAAATAAAATTACTTGGTATTTAGGAAAAATAATGGTAGGCAACCTACCTAATACTAAAACAGTGACATATATTATGCACCACTTTCTACATACAAGTAAATATTTTAATCTGGCTTTTAAAAACTTTGTATAATAACTTCATATTTTAAACAATACCTAGTTGAATTTCATGTGTTCTGCATAAATCTGTCACCAGAAACTTTAATTGACAATTCTACAATTGAAAGTTTCGTGCCAGGAGATTTGCATTTAGTTCACGTCATTGTTGATTAAATATAACATCACTGCATAAGCTTAGGCACATATACATAAACCCACAGATCCACAGGTATTTCTGTAAATATACTATGTTTATATTTCATATTATATACTAACATTAATACCTTTATAAATAAAAATATATGATACATATATGTAAGTACCCTTCTGGGAACTTGTCTCTTTCTGGCTCTTTTTATGTAACATTTGTGAGGAGTTGCTTTGAGAAATCCCAGCCCATTTTACTCTTACTTTACATGAATATGAATCTAAGATGTGAATTAAAAGGGAAGGTAAAGGAAAGCAAAGGAACATTTTTTGGCAGAAGGTAAAGAAGCTCTAAGAATGTCTTGTTTAGCAACTATACTCCAATAAATGTTTTGATAATTGACACCCCTGTCTACAAAAATAAATAAATACTGTCATTCTGAGACAAACTCTATCCTTATAGCAATGTGGTCCACTTCATGTCAGAATGGAGACAGAAAATGTACATGAAAGTTTCATGTATGAACAGCATATAAACATAACCTGAATCCATTTGCATTTGTAAATTTGCACTAGTAAGATTTATTTTTGCGATGTGTTAGTATCATTCCTCAGTAGGCACCATTCCTGAGCACAAAAATTTTCTTAATGCCTAAATTATTTAGCCTGATTCTTTCCCAAAGATAGTACGTTCAACTTTTTCCTAGCTATCACTAGGAAAGTAAAGAAATAAAGAAGTGAAGAAAATAATAAAACTTAAAGGTTAATTTATTGTGGCTCTATGGATCACAGAAAGCATACTGATGTCTAGGCAGAAGAACTGACAAATAGGCCTTGAATTTGAGGCCTGGGCATTTAACTTGGTGCCCAGGCCTTGAACTTGGGTCCTGGGCCTTGTAGTCATGGCTTGGGCCTTGAACTCTTGGCCTGGGAGTTGAACTGGGGCCCTGGACCTTGAACTCACAGCCTGGGTCTTGAACACAGGGCATGGCACTTGAATGCCAGGCCTGTACTTGAATTTGCAGCCTGAGCCTTGCATTCTCAGTCTGGGAGTTGTATTAGGGGCCTGGGACTTGAAGTCAAGCCCTGGGACTTGGACTGGAGCCCCTAGCCTTGAACTTAGGACCTGGGACTTGAACTTGGGTCTTGGGACTTGAACTCAGAGCCTGTGACTAGAACTTGCAGCCTGAGCCTTAAACTCACAGCCTGGCACTTGAACTGGCAACCTGGAACTTGAAATGGGGTCAGGAACTTGACCTTGGGGCTTGAAATCAGGTCTGATTATTGAATTCTCGGCCTGGGCTTTGAACTCAGGACTTGAGACTTCAAGTCATAGCCTATGCCTAAAACTCGGGGGCTGGGTCTTGAACTCACAGCCTAGACCTTCAACTTGGGGCAGGGGCACCTGGCCCTGGAACTCGGATTCATAGCCTCAGTTTAGAACTCAGAATCAGGAACTTGATCTGGGGCCTTGGATCTTGAACTGAAGGTATAGGCCTTGAACTGAGACCCTGGACCTTGAACAAGGAGCCTGGGACTTGAACTCACAGCTCAGGCCTTGAACTCAGAGCTCAGGCTTTGAACTTGTGCCAGGGCCTTGAACGTGGAGTCTGGGACTTGAGTTCACAGCTTTAGCCCTCAACTTGGGGCTTGGGCCATGAACTATTGGCCTGGAATCTAAATGCAGAGTCTGGGACTTTGAGCTCACATTCTGAGTATCAAATGCAGGGCCTGGGCCTTGAACTCAGGGCACTGGACTTGAACTTGAGGCTTGGGACTTAAAACACGGGGCCTGGGAGTAGAACTCATAGCCTGGGCCTTAAACTCACAGCCTGGGACTTGACCTGGTACCCTGGACCCTGAACTCAGGGCCTGGAATTGAAATTAGGGCTGGGCTTTGAACTCATGGCCTGCAACTTGAAGTTGAGGCCTGGGACTTGAACTCATAATCTGGGCCTGAAACTCTGCGCCTGAGCATTGAACTCCCAGACCAGGCCTTGAACTCATGGACTCCTAATTGAACTGGGCCTCTGCACCTTGGACTCAGTGGGGAGACAGGACCTTGAACTCCAATTTGGAGTCTGGGTCTTGAACTAATGGCCTGGGCCTTAAATTATGGCCCTGGCCTTAGTCTCACAGTCTGGGCATTGAACTCATTCTGGGCCTTGAAACTCAGGATCTGGGATTTGCACTCAGGACCAGGGCCTAAAACTCAGAGGCTAAGCCTTGACATCACAACCCAAACAGTAAACTCTGTGCCTTGGCCTTGGGCTGGGGACTGGGATTTGAACTCATAGCTGGGCATGAAACTCTGGGCCTGCGCTTTGAACTCACAGCCTGGGACATGAACTCACAGCCTGGTTCTTGAAGTGGGACCCTGGACTTGAAGTAGCAGACTGGGGCTTGAACTTGGGACCTGGTCCTTGAACTCAGAATCTACGACTTGAATTCGGCTCCTGCAATTTGAACTCATGGCTTGGGACTTGTACTCAGGGCCTGGGACTAGAACTTGCAACCCGGGCCTTGAACCAATGGACTGGAGCTGGACCTCAGGTCTGGGCCTAGAATGTGGGGCCCACATCTTGAACTCCAAACCCAGGTTATAAACTAGGGGCCTTGCCTTGAAATTTCGGCCCGGGACTTGAACTCGGGACCCGGGTCTTGAACTCGAGGTCTGGGACTAGAACTCTCAGCCTGGGCCTTGAACTCTGGGCCTGGTCATTTTATTCACAGACTGGGCCTTGAACTCACAGCCTCATGGATGACCTGGGGCCCTGGTCCTTGAACTCAGAAGGGAACGGAGGACCTGGGACTTCAAAATGGGGCCTGAGCCTTAAACTCACAGCCTGGGCCTTGAACTCTGGACCTGGGCATTGAATTCACAGCCTGAGCCTTGAAGTAGTGCCTGGGCCTTGGATCTGTCGACCTGGAATTTGAATTCAGGGACTGAATTCAAACTTAAACTAACGTACTGAACACTGAATTCGTGGCCTGGGCCTTGACCTCAGGATGTGGGACTTGAAACTGGGGCTTGGGACTTAAACTCGGGGCCCGAGAGTAGGACTTGTACCCTGGGCCTTAAAATCTCAACCTGGGACTTGAATGGGGCCCTGGACCTGGAACTCAGGGATGGTGACTTGTGCTCATGGCCTGGGATTTGAACTGATGGCCTGGACTATCAAGTCATAGCCAGGAGCTTTACCTCAAATCCTGGGACTTAACTCACAGACTTGAGCCTTGATCATGGGGCCTGGGACTTGAACTTTGGCGCCTGGGCCTTACGCTGGGGGCCTGGGACTTAAGCTGGCGGCCTGGACCTTGAGCTGGGGACCTGGGACTTTAACTCATATTCTAGGCATGACACTCTGGGACTGGGCATTGAGCGCACAGCCTGTGCCTTGAACTCATAGCCTGATACCTGAAGCGGGCTCTGGACATTGAACTCGGGGGAAAAGGTCAACCTGGGATTTCAATTTGGGTACTGGGCCTCAAATAAAATGGTCTGGGCCTTAAACTCATGTGCTGGGCCTTATTCTCATGGGCTGGGCCTGAAACTCAGAGGCTGGGTCTTGAACTCATAGCTTGGGCCTTGAATTTATGGTATGGTATTGAACTGTGGCCCTGGACCTTGAACTTGAAGGGCCTGGGACTTGAACTTGAAGCATGGGCCTTGAACTCACAATCTGGGCCTTGAACTGGGGACCTGGACCTTGAACTGGGACTTGAACTCATATCGAGCCCTCGGCCTCGAGTTCATAGCTGGGCCTTGAACTCACAGCCTACGCCTTGAATGGGGCTCAGATCTTGAACTCAGGGCCAGAGACTTACTCTGGGGCCCTGGACCTGGAACTTGCAGCCTGGGAATTGAAATTGGGACATGGGCCTTGATCCTGATGCTTGTGACTTGAACTTGGGACCTGGGATTTTTACTTATGGCCTGGGACCTGAACTCTGGTCCTAGGATTTGAATTCATGGTCTTGACCTTGAACTCATAGCCTGGGTCTTTAACTGAAAGCCTGGGACTTGAGCTCAAACACTGAGCCTTGAACTCTTGACCCAAGTCTTATATTGGGGCCCTGGACCTTGAATTCATGTCCTGGGACTTAAACTTGAGGCCTGGGCCTTAAATTCACATCCTGGGTCTTGAATTCATGGTCTGGGACTTGAACTGGGACTCTGGTGCTTGAACAAGGTGTCTGGTACTTGAAGAAGGAGCCAGGGACTTGAACTCCCAGCTAAGGCCTTGAATTCACAGCTAGGGTCTTGACCTCAGGCCTGGGCATTGAACTCAGGGCCTGGGCCATGGCCTCAGACTTGAAGTGGGGCCCTGGACATTGCACGCAGAGCCTCGGGCTTGAAGTCAGTACTTGGGACCTTTACTCAAGGCCTGAGACTGGAATTCATAGCCTGAGCCTTGAACTCACAGCATGGGCCTTGAAACTCTTGGTCTGGGATTTGAAGTTGGGGCCTGAGGCTTGAACTCCCATCCTGGGTATATAACTCGGTACTTGGGCCTAGAACTCAGGGCCTGCAACTTGAACCAGGTGCTTGGGACTTCAACTCAGGGCCTAAAATGAGAACTTGCAGCCTGAGCCTTGAACTTGGTACTTGGGCCTTGAACTTTCTGTCCAGGCCTTGAACTCGGGGCTTGGGACTTGAATTTGCAGCCTGAGCCTTGAACTCAGGGCCTGGTCCTGAAACTTTCCACCTGGCCTTCAATTTGAAGCCTGGCACTTGAACTGTCAGTGTGGGACTTGAACTCGTGGCCTGGGATTGAATTCCCAGCCTGAGCCTTTAACTTGGTGCTTGAGCCTTGAATCTAGCGCCTGGGACTAGAATTTGCAGCATGAGCCTTGAACTCGTGGCCTTGAACTTTCAGCCTGGGACTTAAATTTGGGGCCTGGGACTGAAACTCATTGACTGGGCCTTAAACACTATAACTGGTGCTCTGAGACTTGAACTCAGACCTGGACATTGAACTCTGGGCCTGGACCTTGAACTCAGAGATGGGGTCTTGAACTCACATTGTGCAACTTGAACTCTGGGCCTGGGATTTGAACTTGTGGCCTGGTCCTTTATCTCCAAGCCTGGGACTTGAACTCCAGACTGGACCTTGAACTCACAGCTGGGACCTTCAGCTCACAGCTAGGCAGTTGAACTTGGCCTGGGACTTGAACTCAGGGTCTGGGACTTGAACTCATGGCCTAGACCTGAAACTCAGAGGCTGGGACTTGAATGCACAACCCGGGCCTTGAACTCATGGGGTGGTACTTGAACTGGGTCCCTCGACCTTGAACTGGGCGTCCTGGGACATGAGCTGGGAGATTGGGCTTTGAAGCCCTGTTCTATGTCTGAACCTCTGGGTCTGGGTATTTAACTCACAGATTGGGACTTGAACTACAAGACAGGGCCTTGAACTCAAGGCCTGGGACTTGAACTTATGGCCTGTGCCTGAAACTCTGGGCTTCAGCATTGAACTCACACACTGGGCTTTGAGTTCATAGCTTGGGCCTTGGCCTCACAGCCTAGCGCTTGAACTGGGGCCCTGGACCTTTACTCAGGTGGCAAGGGGGCGGGGTGGGGAGGGCAGGGTTTAAACTCATGGCCTGGTTCTTGAACTCATGACCTTAGACATGAGTTTCAGCCTGGGCCTGAAACTCTGGGTCTGGGCCACTGCCCAGAGACTGGGCTTTACTCTCACAGCCCGGGCCTTGAAATCACAGCGTGGTATTTAAACTGGGGCCCTCGTCTTGAACTCGTAGCTGAAGTGGGGACCTGGGACTTCAACTTGGGGCCTGGACCTTGAACTATCCGCCTAAGATTTGAATTTGCCAACTGGGACTTGAACTTTCGCCATGACACATGAACTCGTGGCCTGGGCCTTGACCTCAGCAGCTGGGACTTAAAGTTGGGGCTTGGGACTTAAACTCCAGGCTCCAGGCCTGGAGCCTGGGACTGGAACTCATAGCCTAGATCTTTAACTCTCAGCCTGGCACTTGAACTGGGGCCCTGGACCTTAAACTCGAGGCCTGGGAATTGAAATTAGGGCTTGACCTTGGACTCAGCCTGAGACTTGAACTCAGGACCTGGGATTTTTACTCAAGGCCTGGGACTTGATCTCTGGGACTGGCATTTGGACACGTGGCCTGGACCTTTAACTTAATAGCCTGGGCCTTTAACTCTAAACCTGGGACTTGAACTCATGGCCCAGGCCTGAAATTCTGGGACTGCACATTGAACACACAGACTGGGCATTGAACTCACAGACAGGGCGGGCCTTGAATTCACAGCCTTGTACTTGAACTGAGCCCTGGACCTTGAACTCAGGCGGCAGCGGGTCACAGGACTTCAAATTTTGGACTGGGCCTTGAACTCATGGCTTCAGCCGTGGCCTTGAAACCTAAGCCTGGGATTTGAACTCTGGGCCTGGGCCATGAACTTGTCCTGGGCCTTGAATGCAGGATCTGTGACTTGAACTCAAGGCCTGAGCCTGAATCTCGGAGGCTGGGCCTGGAACTCATGGCATAGTAGTTGAATAGGGCCCTGGACATTGAACTCGGGGCCTGGGACTTGAACTCAAGGCTTGGGCCTTGAACTCACTGCCGGAGCCTTAAATTCAGTCCTAGGTCTTGAACTCGGGGCCAGAGACTTGAATTGGGGATTGTACCTTGAACTCACAACCCTGGTCTTGAACTGGGGGCCTGAGACTTAAACCCATAACCTGGGCCTGTAACTCTGGGACGGCACACAGAACTGCCGCACTGGGCCTTGAAATCACATCCTGGGTCTTGAAACCCGACCTGGTACTTGAACTGGGGCCCGGAACCATGAACTTGGGGCCTAGGAATTGAAATTGGGACCTAGGCCTTGAACTTGAGGCCTGTGTCTTGAACTCAGAACTAGGGATTTTTCTCACAGGCTGGGACTTGAATTCTGGACCTGGGATTTGAACTTGTAGCCTGGACCTTGAACTCGTAATCTGGTTCTTTATCACAAATCTTGGGACTTGAACCCACAGACTGAGCCATGAACTCTCCGCAAGGGACTTAAACTGGGGCCCTGGACCTTGAATTTTGGACCTGGGAGTTGAGCTCAGGGTCTGGGCCTTAGACTCACAACCTTGGTCTTGAAGTCCCAGGATCTGAGTTTCAGCCTGAGCCTGAAACTCTGGCCCTGGGCAGTAAATTCAGAGACTGGGCCTTAAACTCACAGCCTGAACCTTGAAATCACATCCTGGTAAGTGAACAGGGGACCTGGACCTTGAATTTGCAGGGGGTGGGGTGGGGGATGGGGGAGGTGAAAGGAGACTTGAACTCAGAGTCTTGGCCTTGAACTCCCAACCCAGGCCATGACCTTATGCAGGGTACTTGAACTGGGATCCTGGACTTTACATTGGGGGGGGGGGTGAAATGGAGACCTAGGAGTTCAACTTTGGGCCTGGAACTTAAACTCACAGCCTGGGCCTTGAACTCGGGCTTGGGCCATGAACTCAGGGCCTGGGACTTGAATTTGCATTCTGAGCATTGATCTTGGGGCCTGGGTCTTGAACTATTGGTTTCAGACTTGAAATCAGGGCCTGAGACTTGAACTTTTGGCATTGGAATTTAACTTGGGGCCTTGGCCTTGAATTCATCACCTGGCAATTGAATTCCATGCATTAACCTGAAACTCTTGGCCTGGGCTTTGAAGTATCAGGGTGAGACTTGAATTCAGAGCCTGCAACTTGAACTCACTTCCTGGGCATTTAACTGGGGACTTGGGCCTGAATTCCGGACCTGAGATTTAAACTGGGGCCCTGGACCTTGAATTCATGTCCTCCCTCCTGCCCCTCCCCTTGCCCCTCTCTCACCTCAGAATTTGTAAAGTTCTTTTTCAACATAGTGTCTTGTACATCTCATTGTTACAATGGGGTCAACCTGTATCCTTGTTTCAGCAATTTGTTATTTCCCTTCCCCTCTCTAAATTAGAAAGATGTTAAAACAACATGAGGGGCACCCAAATCAAATACAGGGACAACAGGGTAATACTATGGGGGGAAAAACACAAAAGAAACAAAAATTCACATAGTACATTAAAAACATAGCAACAAAAAAAAGACATCTTTTGTTCATATCTTGGGATTCATTTCCCTTAGCATCATCTTAAATGGTCATATGTACAGAGCTTTGGACATTTACTGATTATCTGGTAAGATCATCCTAGAGGTACACTAGTTATTGCAAATAATGGAAACCATTGGACCTATGTTTCTTTGGATCTGGCTTACTTCATTTAATACAATTTTCTCCAAGTCTTTACATTTCCTAACAATTGGGATGGTATCATTCTTTCTGATGGAGGCATAGAATTGCATTGAATATACATACATACATACATAAATACATATGTATATATAACATATATATATATATATATCACATTTTCTTGATCCATTCATGTGCAGAGGGCATCCGTGCTGATTCCATATCATAACTATGGTGAAGGTTGGACAAATGGGATTGCATGAAACTGCAGAGCACGGCAAAGGACATAGCTAGAAAGATCTTCACTAGCCATACAATAGACAAGGGCCTGATACCTAAAATAAATTTAGAACTAAAAAAGCTAATCCCTCAACAACAATACCTCAAAGAAAGAACCACCTGATTAATACGAGGGCTAAAGACGTAAAAAGAGACTTCTCTGAAGAGGAAATAAGAATGGCCCAAAGATACATGAAGAAATGCCCAACTTCTCTAGGCAGAAAAGAAATGCAAATCAAAACAACATTGAGATGATTCCACCTAACCCCGTTTAGAATGGCAATAATCAAGAACTCTAATAACAACAGATGCTAGAGGGGATGTGGCCAAAAGGGAACCCTACTGTATTGTTGGTGAGAACGCAGTATGGAGGTTCCTCGGAAGACTACGGCATAGAGTTCTCTATTACCTAGCAATCGCACTTTTGGGCATTTAGCCAAACGATCGCGAACAAGGCCATACTACAGCTACCAGCACAACTATGATTTACGCCACAATCCTCTGCTTTTGAGGGAAGGTAGTCACCGGTGGCGCTGGTACCCTCTGGAATCCTCCGGTCTGTCAGCCGGGGCAGGTCTGCTCAGGTGCATGCTTCTTCCGAACTGCAGGCTGGGGGCACTGCGCATGCAAATCCTAGGGTCCTTAGGTTTGTCAGTGCAGGCGATCCTGCTATGGCTTATGCGGCATCCGTACTGAGCGCTCCTTGTGCTGCACGCATGCGTGCCCCTTTGAGTACAGGCGAACCTGCCTACACCGGAAGTGCTCAGGTTGCGCTTGCGTTCTGTGTATTCGCACGCCTGGTAATGCGCATGCGTGGTTGCCTCTCTTCAGGGCGCCAGCTACTGTACGTGCTAGTCCTGGAGCCAATTGCCCGCTGGAACCCATCAGCTTTCCGGTGCGCGTGCGTATCCTGCTGCACCAGCCCAATCCAGCCTTGCACGCATACCTGGTGGCACACGAGAGACTGCCAGTGCGCACGCGCATCCTGTTGTGCGCAATAGAACTGTTGCGCATGCCTATTCGAGCGCACAGGAGACTGCTGGTGCACCTCCTGTTTGCCTGTGCATTTCCTCTTGCTCGTGGGTCTTTTGGGTGCATGTGTATTTCCTGGTGCTCTTGATTCTGCTTTTGCATGTGGTCCTGCCAGGGTGCAAAGGCCAGCGAGCGTGCACGAGGAAGCTCAGTCGAGCGGCCTGAGGCTGTGCGTGGACGTGAGTCTCATATTTTCTTTACACACGGGCTGGGTGTGTCTGCTGGGAATCTTTGAGGGAGATGTCATCTCTGGAAGACTTGGATCCTGCCGACAGGAGACTCCGCGTCGGGCAGCGCGGTGCTTGCCTCCATGGGCAGCACCGGGAGCAGCTCCCTGAGCATGGCCCTGGGCGCCCTGAAGGTGGAGCCACCGCCCTGGGTTCCCAGAGGTGGTGCACGGAGGACGCTGAGGCATGCTCGCTGCCCACGGGTTCTGGACATCAACCTGGACAGACACTTGAGCACGTACCTGAACAGACACCTGGAGTGCTCCCTGGGCAGACACCTGAGCACCTGACTGGACACACATCTGAGCACCTACCTGGACAGGTAACTGGACATGTACCTGGGCAGAAACCTGGGCACCTACCTGGAAAGCTACCTGGACATGTACCTGGGCAGACACCAGGGCACTTACCTGGACTTGTACCTGGACATTTATCTGGGAAGCTACCTGTACACCTTCCTGAGCACCTACATGGACACCTAACTGGGCAGACACCTGGACACACACCTGCACAGATACCTGGACACTTACCTGGACACCTACCTAGACATACACCGGATGACGTACCTGGACAGCTACCTGGACACCTAATTGGACACACACTTGGATACCTACCTGAATACCTACATGGACCCCTACCTGATACCTACCTGGACACTTTCCTTGACACCTGCATAGACACCTACCTAGACACCTACCTGGACACCTACCTGGAGACCTGTCTGGACTCCTACCTAGACACGTATTTGGACACCTTCCTAGACACATATTTGGACACCTTCCTAGACACCTACATGGATACGTACTTGGACACCTTGCTGGATACCTACCTGGATACCTACTTGGACAACTACCTGGATATGTATGTGGACACCTACCTGGACACATACTTGGACACTTTCCTGGACATGTACCTGGAAACCTACCTGGACACTTACCTGGACAGCTACTTGGACTCCTACCTCGACACATACCTGGACACATACCTGGACTTGTTCCTCGACACCTGTCTGGAAAACTACCTGGACATGTACTTGGACACCTATCTAGACATCTATCTGAATATCTACCTGGACACTTACCTGGACACCTACCTAGACACCTACTTGGACACCTTTCTGGACATGTACCTGGATACCTACCTGGACACTTACCTGGATACCTACCTTGACACGTACTTGGACACCTTTCTGGACACCTACCTGGATACCTTCCTGGATGCCTATCTGGACACCTACATTGATACTTATCTGACATATTCCTAGATGCCTTCCTGCACACCTACCTACACAGCTACCTGAACACCTATCTGACCTGTACCTGGACACCTGCCATGACACAGAACTGGACACGTACAATGACACCTACTTGGACACCTATGTGACAACTACCTGGACAGCTACCGGGGCACTTACTTGGGAAAACACCTGCGCACCTACCTCAGTAGACACATGAGCACCTACCTGGCTGGATACTGGGGCAAAGCCAAGGTCATGTTCTGGGCCTTGGCCTGGAAGCATTGTATGGCACAGTCCAGGTGGGGCCAAGCGGGGGTTTTCTGTTGCAGCTTCCTGAGCACAGGGCAAAGCCAGCTAGGGCCCTGTTGCCAGCAGCCTGTTTGTGGGGGCCCAGCTACCACCCTCAGACCCGGGAACCCCCAGTTCTCACTGGTACCAGGAACACTGCCCTGTGTCCTGTGTCCCACCTGGGGCCATGCGGCCAGTAGCGCTGTCCTGAGGGTTTGTCCCTGGGATTTTTCCCATTTTTCCCCTGATTGTGGGGCCTGAACTCTGGACCTGGTCACTGCCCTCAACTCTTCCGCTCAAGGCTAGCACTTGAGCCACAGCGCCACTTCCAGCTTTTTCTGCTTATGTGGTGCTGAGAAATTGAACCCAGAGCCTCATGCATGCAAGGCAAGCATTCTACCACTGAGCCATCTTCCCAGCCCCCTTCCTGGGGTTTCATCTAAGTCTAGGGGGTTGATGGGGAAATTTTGCCTTCAGGAAACAGACCCAAAGATGGGGAACTTTTGACTTCAGGGAAAGGGAAACCAAACCCAAGCCTGAAGCCTTGTACCTGGTGAAGGAGAAATGCCAGGATTCTCAGAACATTCAGAGAAGGTTCAGACAGTTTTCCTCTGTGGTTTTTGTTTTTTAACACCTAGCTTGTAAAACCAAAATTATCACTTGCAAGGATGACGGCAAACATTCTGTTTCTGTACCTGTTTGCTTGCTTGTAAAAAAACTAAAGTGAGGATGTAACGAGAAACTACTGCTTGTGTGTTTTTCACCTTTATATACTCAGCCTCCCGTGAGCTCAGGGTACATTCTGCTTCCCGAATAGTGGAGTGTTAGCCACCACCATGGTCAATAAACCTTTCTAGCCTAATTGATTGAGTGTCTTGGAACTTTATTTGGATTCAGGATAAAATAGTTGGAGAAGCTGGGTGCCAGTGTCTCATGCTCTGGTGCCATCCCTTTTCCCCTAACACCTTTCATCTTCCATACTCACAGATGGGACATTCTCCCAGGCTTTTGCTTCTTCCCCAATTCTTCCCCCCTTAGGGTAGAACCAGTCACATGGTTTATGTTCCTTTCTCTAATGAGAAAAACCCGAAGGGGTGTTATGGCCAATCAACCAAGGTACCAACACACCTACCAACCACCCAATCAACTAACTAACCCATCGTTTACCCATCTATCAGGCACCCAATGAACCAACCAACCAACTAATCCACTATCAAATACAAAAACAGCCAACCAACCTACCAACCACCCAACCAACCTATCAACCCAGAAAACAACCAACCAAGAAACCATTATTTTGAGTGATATCATATCTGTGCCAGTGGTCATCAGGACAGATTCATTCCAATCATGAGATCCAAAGCTCCAAATCTGGTTCCATTCCAGTGACTCCCAATTATCTTTTATCCTCCTGCCATCCTCTTTCCTCCTCCTCTACCCCCAAGGCATCCTGAACCTGTCCTTTGGGCTTCCTACTACCCTGGCCCTCCATGGCTGGACAGGCTGTTCCCTGGTACTGTACTGCCCCCAGGAGTCCATAGGCATGTTGGGGGTGATGGCAGTAGAGGAAGTGCAGGAATAGGAGAATGACAAGGCAGAGAAGAGCAGCTATCTGCTGCCCCCCCTTGTCACTTGTATAAATTGATTCTACCTCCACTGAGTCAGAAGTGGTACAGGGCTGTTTCAAGCCTTGGCTGACCTTGAGCTGCCCATGCAGCTGGAGTCAAACTTACAATACATTAGCCTTTAAATTCCCCACCACACACAGAGGACTGGGATTACAGGTGCGTGCCAGGCACTAGGCCTGGGTGCTAAGTGTTGCTATTGTGCCTTTCATTATATGGTTGTTGTTGTTGATATTATTATCATTGTTTTTACTATTATTATTATTATTAGGATATCATTGTTGTAGTAGTAGTATTAGTATTTGCCAGTCCTGTGTGCTGTCCCTGAGCTGCTTTTTTTCTCAATGTTTGCAATACACTGCTTGAGCCACAGCATCCTGTGTTGTTTTTTAGGGCATTCATGGGATATGAGAGTCTCATGGCCTTTCTTTCCCAGCCTGCTTTGAGCTACTATGCTTCAGATCTCAGCACTGACACACATGTGCACGTGTGCGTGCGCACACACACACACACACACACACACACACACATACAAACAAGCAATCAAATTCTTGCTCATACACTGGCCATCTTCTGTGCAATGTGACCTAATAGTCAGGGCCACTGCCGTATACTCCTAGGGTCCATGGATGCCTGGTTCTGGAAGGGTCTGACAACTCAGAGGACAGCCGGTAAGGCCTTCCTCCTCTTCCTCTTTGTCAGAGGCCCAAGCTCATCTACTGCCTGACCCCTTCTCCTTTCTCCTCCTGCAGAGTCAGAAACCAGTGCCCTTCATATTCATACACACAGCAAGATCCAGGAGAGAAACAGAGTCAGCTCCGACACCCCAACCCAGAGGGACAAGTGAGGGCTGTGAGCTAAGAAGCTTCCTCCACAGTGTACCGTTTTTACAACTCCTCTTTGCTTTCTTCCTTCCTCCCTTCCTTCCTTCCTCCCTTCCTTCCTTCCTTCCTCCTTACATACATTCTTCCCTCTCTTCCTTCCTTTCTCTCTCTCTTCCTCCCTTCCTTCTACCTCTCTTTCTTCCCTCCTTTCTTGCCTCCTTCCTCCACTCCTTCTTTCCCTCCCTCCTTCCCCAACCTTTCTTCCTTCATCTTTTCTCTCCCTTCTCTCCTCCTTTTCTTCCCTCCCTCTCCTTTCTTCACATCATCCCTCCTGCCTCTTGGGTTTTTCATCCCCTCTCCCTGAGGTTCCTCTCCCCGAGTCAAGAAGAGATGATCTGGCTCTGCCTGGCCCATGCCATGGCAGAGAACCTTCCTGAACAAACCAGCCCTGACCCCATGGGCCCCCTGTATGCTCTCAGCTTCCCTCCATGCAAGAAGAAAATCCCCAGGAAAACAGTTCCAAACAAATAAACAACAATAATCAAGTTAAGGCCTTGTCACACAGAGAGGGAAGAGAAGGAAGATGGAGATGCAGAAGAGGAGGAGGAGAGGGGAAGAGAAAGAGGATGAGTGGTGAGAAGGGGGAAGAGGAAGAAGAAGAAAAGGAAGATTCTTTCACTTGATCAAGTGCCTGTCACCTAGGCTGTTACTTCAAAGCCCCGGCCCAGAGTTTAAGGCCTAGGATGTGAGTTCAAGCCTGAGGCCATGCATTCAAGGTTCAGGCTTTGAGTACAAAGCCTAGGCCCAGATTTCAAATCCCAGGTCCTGATTTCAAGGAAGAACCCCACCACAAGTCCCAGGCCCCTAGTTCAAGTCTGAGCTTGCACGTTCAAGTCCCAGACCCTGTGTTCAGGGCCCAGGCTGCAGGTTCAAGGCCCAGACCAGACTTCATTGCCTGGCTCTGTGTTCAAGGCCTAGGCCCAAGTTCCAGGAATAGGCACAGATTTCATTTCCCAGGCCCTGAGTTTAAGGCCCAGGTTGTGAGTACAAGGCTCATGCCAGGCTTTCAGGTCTAGGACATGAGTTTAATCCCAGGCTGAAAATTTAAGTCTCAGGATCACAGTTCAATGCTTGGACTCTGAGTTCAAGTCCCAGGCCCTGAATGCAAGGTCCATATCACTGGTTCCATGCCCAAGCCATGAGTTTTAGGCCCAGGTTGGGAGTTCAAGTCTCAGACTGTGAGTTCAAGTCCCAGGTTCTGAGTTCAAAGCCCAGGCCCAGAGTTAAATGCCCAGGCCTCTAGTTGAAGCCCAGGCACCAAGTCCCAGACTTTAAAAGCAAAGCCCAGGCCATGAGTTCAATGTCCATGGCCCCAGTTCAAGTTGCATGTCAAGAGTTCAAGGCCCAGGCTGGGAGTTCAAGGCTCAGGACCCTAGTTCAAGTCCAAGAATTTACCTTAAAGCCCCATCCAGACCATGAGTTCAAGACCAAGGCCCAGAGTTTCAGGCCAAGGCCCTGAGTTCAAGTCCTAGGTCCTGAGTTCACAGGCCAGGCCACAAGTTGAAGTCTCAGGTCCCGAACTCAAGCCCCAGTTCAAGTAGCAGGCTGTGAGTTCAAGGCCCAGGCCCTGAGTTCATGGTACAGACCATGAGTTCTGATCCTAGGCCTGGAGTTCAAGGCCCATGCCCTGAGATTTAGGCCTAGACTGTGTGTTCTAGTTGCCAGCCCAGAGTCAAGGCTCAGGGTATCAATTAAAGTCATGCCCTGAGTTCAAGGACCGGACCTGATTTCAAGACCTAGGCTAGGAGTTCAAAGCTGAAGCCACAAATTCAAGGCCCAGGCCATGAGTTCCATTCCCAGGCCCTGAGTTCAAGGTACAGGCTGAGAGAATAATTCTCAGGCCATGAGTTCAAATCCCAGGTTGTGAGCTCAAGGCCAAAGCCCCAAGATTTAGGCCAGGCTTCAAGTTTCAGCCCAGGCTCCAAGTTCAAGGCCCAGACTTTGAGGTCAAGGCTCAGGTCTTGAGTTCAAGGTCCTGGTTGTGAGTTCAAGAACTAGGGTGTAAGTTCAAGCTGCAGGCCCTGAGTTCAAGTCCCAGGATAATTATTCAAGGCCCCCAAGTTTAAGGCAAGGACCTGAGTTTAAGACCAAGGCTGGCCATTCAAGGGCCAGGCTGTAAGTTCAAGTCTCAGGCCATGAGTTGAAGCCCCAGGTCATCAGTTTGAGACCCAGACCCTAACTAAGTTGAAGTCCCAGGCTGTGAGCTGAAGGCCTAGGCTGTGAACTCTAGGTCCAGGACTTGGGTTCAAGGCCCAGGCCACAGATGTAAGCCAGGCTGCTAGTTCCAGTCCCAGAACCAGAGTTTAAGACCCAGCCCCTAACTCAAGCCTCAGGGTGGAATTTAATTGCCAGGTCCTGAGTTCAAGGCTCAGGCTGGGAGTTCAAAGCTGAATCTACCAGTTCAAAGCCCAGGCCATGAATTCCATTCCCAGGCCCTGAGTTCAAAGTGACGATTGACTGGCTAACTTTCACTAGAGTGAGGCTAAAGAAAGCATCCTTTATGTCCAGAAAAGCCTCGTACCAGGTGACAGAAAGCTTAAGAGAGTATATGGAGAGTATATGTAAGTTGAGTGTCTCTATCCATTTGTTAGCCTTTCTTAGGTCCTGGATTGGCTGATAATCATTTGTCCCCTGTTTTCTAAGTGAAAGGAGCAGTGTCTTCCAGGAGGAATGAAAGGGCACCAGGATGCCTGCTTCTCTTAGCCTTTTGATGGGAATGGATATTCCTTTCTTTGCTTTCTGGAACATTGGATATTGTTTGACCCGGATTGGTAAGGGTACTGCTAGTAAGCTGCACAACACTAGGTGACCGGTGTTTAGCCAAACCAGGCATGTTTGTCTCTGTCCACACTTAGGGGATTTCTACCTGGAATTCCTTGAGAAACGGCATGGGGTTTTCTTGAAATGGATCTTCCATGAGTAAATACTCCTTCTTAAGGGGTCAGCTAACAAGAATTTTGGTGGGAGATCTGACCTCAGTCCCATCCTCCTGGAAGGAGATGGTGATTCATAATTTCTATAGCAGATCTCTTTCCCAATAGAGGGAAGAGCCTGTCTGGAACAAATGACTAACTGTCCCCTTCCCTAGATAGACAACCTGGCTATTTTCCATAGGTACTAGTCATTTTTTCCAGTTGCCCCTTGACTTTTAAGCCAATTGGTGGATAGACTACCCCTTGGTTCCTTCAGGATTAAGTTGGAAGCTCCAGTGTCCACCAGAAAACTGACCATTTCCCTCTCTACTTCCATCATTGCCATGGATACCCAAGGGTTTAGGAACCCCAGTCCCATTAGTCCTTGAAGGTCAGAACTAATATTTTATTTGATTTCTTTTCTGGGCATTTCTGTGTTCAGTGCCCTTCTTCCTTAAAATAGGGACAATTGTTTCTCTTTAATGGGGGACAAGGAGGTAATTGCTGCTCTCTTTCCCTGTATCCTAAACCTCTCCTTTCTCCACTCAGGATTTTTCCTTTCCTGCTCTTTCAACTGCACTCATAGCAACTAGTCAAGTGATTTTTTAACTCCTAGTCCCTCTCTTCCAGTTTCTGTTATGCTCTTTTCCTTTACTGTATCTTCCCTGTTTTTAAAAAATAATCTACCTAGCTACTCTGATATAACTTTTCCCTCAAAGCCTTCTAATTTTTGGAGCTTCCTCCTGATGATGGAGCTGCCAAGTTGACATTATCTGCCAATACTTAGGGGCATGTGGAGCTAGGGGAATATAGGTAGGTTAAATCTCCTGGAGGCAGGCTAAGAAAGGTGAAGGGAAATGATCTGATTCCTGAAGAACTTCTCCTACATTAGACATGGTGGTGGACTTTAAAGCAGCTGATCTCAGTCATCGGAGCCTGGCAGGAACTGGTATTCATCTCTCCACCATGATTGGTGTTGTAGTCCCATACTGTTGGATTCAGAGGAAGAACATGCTTTTGACGGACAAGATCTGTGGCAGGATGTCCACCTGTATCAAGGACAGCCTTGAGCGCTCCCTCCCTGATTAGTCCTGTTCCTCTGTCATGAACACAGCCTATAGGATCTTCTGATAATCATTTCAAGCAGGTTGGTGGTTGAAATTCATGGACTCAAGAAACTTAATTATAGCTTGTGACTGTTGAAAAAATACAAGAGTGTGAAGCATCCAGTTATGTACGTCAAAAGGAGAGAGAGGAGCACAAAAGGTGATTGGTACTAACCTCAGGGGAGAGGAATTGGGGAAGAGGCCAAAGGTGAGGAGAAGTTCCCATCTGTGAGTAGCCAGATTTACTGTGTATGTGTGGGGATGACTAAAGGTGTCAGTGGATGTGTCTGGTCTTGTAGAAAGGTCAATTAGCCATAGCACCCCTTCTGGTTTTTCTCATTAGAGAAAGGAACATAAACCATGTGACTGGTTCTACCCTAAGGGGGGAAGAATTGGGGAAGAAGCAAAAGCCTGGGAGAATGTCCCATCTGTGAGTATGGAAGATGAAAGGTGTTAGGGGAAAAGGGATGGCACCAGAGCATGAGACACTGGCACCCAGCTTCTCCAACTATTTTATCCTGAATCCAAATAAAGTTCCAAGACACTCAATCAATTAGGCTAGAAAGGTTTATTGACCATGGTGGTGGCTAACACTCCACTATTCGGGAAGCAGAATGTACCCTGAGCTCACGGGAGGCTGAGTATATAAAGGTGAAAAACACACAAGCAGTAGTTTCTCGTTACATCCTCACTTTAGTTTTTTTACAAGCAAGCAAACAGGTACAGAAACAGAATGTTTGCCGTCATCCTTGCAAGTGATAATTTTGGTTTTACAAGCTAGGTGTTAAAAAACAAAAACCACAGAGGAAAACTGTCTGAACCTTCTCTGAATGTTCTGAGAATCCTGGCATTTCTCCTTCACCAGGTACAAGGCTTCAGGCTTGGGTTTGGTTTCCCTTTCCCTGAAGTCAAAAGTTCCCCATCTTTGGGTCTGTTTCCTGAAGGCAAAATTTCCCCATCAACCCCCTAGACTTAGATGAAACCCCAGGAAGGGGGCTGGGAAGATGGCTCAGTGGTAGAATGCTTGCCTTGCATGCATGAGGCTCTGGGTTCAATTTCTCAGCACCACATAAGCAGAAAAAGCTGGAAGTGGCGCTGTGGCTCAAGTGCTAGCCTTGAGCGGAAGAGTTGAGGGCAGTGACCAGGTCCAGAGTTCAGGCCCCACAATCAGGGGAAAAATGGGAAAAATCCCAGGGACAAACCCTCAGGACAGCGCTACTGGCCGCATGGCCCCAGGTGGGACACAGGACACAGGGCAGTGTTCCTGGTACCAGTGAGAACTGGGGGTTCCCGGGTCTGAGGGTGGTAGCTGGGCCCCCACAAACAGGCTGCTGGCAACAGGGCCCTAGCTGGCTTTGCCCTGTGCTCAGGAAGCTGCAACAGAAAACCCCCGCTTGGCCCCACCTGGACTGTGCCATACAATGCTTCCAGGCCAAGGCCCAGAACATGACCTTGGCTTTGCCCCAGTATCCAGCCAGGTAGGTGCTCATGTGTCTACTGAGGTAGGTGCGCAGGTGTTTTCCCAAGTAAGTGCCCCGGTAGCTGTCCAGGTAGTTGTCACATAGGTGTCCAAGTAGGTGTCATTGTACGTGTCCAGTTCTGTGTCATGGCAGGTGTCCAGGTACAGGTCAGATAGGTGTTCAGGTAGCTGTGTAGGTAGGTGTGCAGGAAGGCATCTAGGAATATGTCAGATAAGTATCAATGTAGGTGTCCAGATAGGCATCCAGGAAGGTATCCAGGTAGGTGTCCAGAAAGGTGTCCAAGTACGTGTCAAGGTAGGTATCCAGGTAAGTGTCCAGGTAGGTATCCAGGTACATGTCCAGAAAGGTGTCCAAGTAGGTGTCTAGGTAGGTGTCCAGGTAAGTGTCCAGGTAGATATTCAGATAGATGTCTAGATAGGTGTCCAAGTACATGTCCAGGTAGTTTTCCAGACAGGTGTCGAGGAACAAGTCCAGGTATGTGTCCAGGTATGTGTCGAGGTAGGAGTCCAAGTAGCTGTCCAGGTAAGTGTCCAGGTAGGTTTCCAGGTACATGTCCAGGAAAGTGTCCAAGTATGTGTCCAGGTAGGTGTCCACATACATATCCAGGTAGTTGTCCAAGTAGGTATCCAGGTAGGTATCCAGCAAGGTGTCCAAGTACGTATCCATGTAGGTGTCTAGGAAGGTGTCCAAATATGTGTCTAGGAAGGTGTCCAAATACGTGTCTAGGTAGGAGTCCAGACAGGTCTCCAGGTAGGTGTCCAGGTAGGTGTCTAGGTAGGTGTCTATGCAGGTGTCAAGGAAAGTGTCCAGGTAGGTATCAGGTAGGGGTCCATGTAGGTATTCAGGTAGGTATCCAAGTGTGTGTCCAATTAGGTGTCCAGGTAGCTGTCCAGGTACGTCATCCGGTGTATGTCTAGGTAGGTGTCCAGGTAAGTGTCCAGGTATCTGTGCAGGTGTGTGTCCAGGTGTCTGCCCAGTTAGGTGTCCATGTAGGTGCTCAGGAAGGTGTACAGGTAGCTTCCCAGATAAATGTCCAGGTACAAGTCCAGGTAAGTGCCCTGGTGTCTGCCCAGGTACATGTCCAGGTAGCTTTCCAGGTAGGTGCCCAGGTTTCTGCCCAGGTACATGTCCAGTTACCTGTCCAGGTAGGTGCTCAGATGTGTGTCCAGTCAGGTGCTCAGGTGTCTGCCCAGGGAGCACTCCAGGTGTCTGTTCAGGTACGTGCTCAAGTGTCTGTCCAGGTTGATGTCCAGAACCCGTGGGCAGCGAGCATGCCTCAGCGTCCTCCGTGCACCACCTCTGGGAACCCAGGGCGGTGGCTCCACCTTCAGGGCGCCCAGGGCCATGCTCAGGGAGCTGCTCCCGGTGCTGCCCATGGAGGCAAGCACCGCGCTGCCCGACGCGGAGTCTCCTGTCGGCAGGATCCAAGTCTTCCAGAGATGACATCTCCCTCAAAGATTCCCAGCAGACACACCCAGCCCGTGTGTAAAGAAAATATGAGACTCACGTCCACGCACAGCCTCAGGCCGCTCGACTGAGCTTCCTCGTGCACGCTCGCTGGCCTTTGCACCCTGGCAGGACCACATGCAAAAGCAGAATCAAGAGCACCAGGAAATACACATGCACCCAAAAGACCCACGAGCAAGAGGAAATGCACAGGCAAACAGGAGGTGCACCAGCAGTCTCCTGTGCGCTCGAATAGGCATGCGCAACAGTTCTATTGCGCACAACAGGATGCGCGTGCGCACTGGCAGTCTCTCGTGTGCCACCAGGTATGCGTGCAAGGCTGGATTGGGCTGGTGCAGCAGGATACGCACGCGCACCGGAAAGCTGATGGGTTCCAGCGGGCAATTGGCTCCAGGACTAGCACGTACAGTAGCTGGCGCCCTGAAGAGAGGCAACCACGCATGCGCATTACCAGGCGTGCGAATACACAGAACGCAAGCGCAACCTGAGCACTTCCGGTGTAGGCAGGTTCGCCTGTACTCAAAGGGGCACGCATGCGTGCAGCACAAGGAGCGCTCAGTACGGATGCCGCATAAGCCATAGCAGGATCGCCTGCACTGACAAACCTAAGGACCCTAGGATTTGCATGCGCAGTGCCCCCAGCCTGCAGTTCGGAAGAAGCATGCACCTGAGCAGACCTGCCCCGGCTGACAGACCGGAGGATTCCAGAGGGTACCAGCGCCACCGGTGACTACCTTCCCTCAAAAGCAGAGGATTGTGGCGTAAATCATAGTTGTGCTGGTAGCTGTAGTATGGCCTTGTTCGCGATCGTTTGGCTAAATGCCCAAAAGTGCGATTGCTAGGTAATAGAGAACTCTATGCCGTAGTCTTCCGAGGAACCTCCATACTGCGTTCTCACCAACAATACAGTAGGGTTCCCTTTTGGCCACATCCCCTCTAGCATCTGTTGTTATTAGAGTTCTTGATTATTGCCATTCTAAACGGGGTTAGGTGGAATCATCTCAATGTTGTTTTGATTTGCATTTCTTTTCTGCCTAGAGAAGTTGGGCATTTCTTCATGTATCTTTGGGCCATTCTTATTTCCTCTTCAGAGAAGTCTCTTTTTACGTCTTTAGCCCTCGTATTAATCAGGTGGTTCTTTCTTTGAGGTATTGTTGTTGAGGGATTAGCTTTTTTAGTTCTAAATTTATTTTAGGTATCAGGCCCTTGTCTATTGTATGGCTAGTGAAGATCTTTCTAGCTATGTCCTTTGCCGTGCTCTGCAGTTTCATGCAATCCCATTTGTCCAACCTTCACCATAGTTATGATATGGAATCAGCACGGATGCCCTCTGCACATGAATGGATCAAGAAAATGTGATATATATATATATATATGTTATATATACATATGTATTTATGTATGTATGTATGTATATTCAATGCAATTCTATGCCTCCATCAGAAAGAATGATACCATCCCAATTGTTAGGAAATGTAAAGACTTGGAGAAAATTGTATTAAATGAAGTAAGCCAGATCCAAAGAAACATAGGTCCAATGGTTTCCATTATTTGCAATAACTAGTGTACCTCTAGGATGATCTTACCAGATAATCAGTAAATGTCCAAAGCTCTGTACATATGACCATTTAAGATGATGCTAAGGGAAATGAATCCCAAGATATGAACAAAAGATGTCTTTTTTTTGTTGCTATGTTTTTAATGTACTATGTGAATTTTTGTTTCTTTTGTGTTTTTCCCCCCATAGTATTACCCTGTTGTCCCTGTATTTGATTTGGGTGCCCCTCATGTTGTTTTAACATCTTTCTAATTTAGAGAGGGGAAGGGAAATAACAAATTGCTGAAACAAGGATACAGGTTGACCCCATTGTAACAATGAGATGTACAAGACACTATGTTGAAAAAGAACTTTACAAATTCTGAGGTGAGAGAGGGGCAAGGGGAGGGGCAGGAGGGAGGACATGAATTCAAGGTCCAGGGCCCCAGTTTAAATCTCAGGTCCGGAATTCAGGCCCAAGTCCCCAGTTAAATGCCCAGGAAGTGAGTTCAAGTTGCAGGCTCTGAATTCAAGTCTCACCCTGATACTTCAAAGCCCAGGCCAAGAGTTTCAGGTTAATGCATGGAATTCAATTGCCAGGTGATGAATTCAAGGCCAAGGCCCCAAGTTAAATTCCAATGCCAAAAGTTCAAGTCTCAGGCCCTGATTTCAAGTCTGAAACCAATAGTTCAAGACCCAGGCCCCAAGATCAATGCTCAGAATGCAAATTCAAGTCCCAGGCCCTGAGTTCATGGCCCAAGCCCGAGTTCAAGGCCCAGGCTGTGAGTTTAAGTTCCAGGCCCAAAGTTGAACTCCTAGGTCTCCATTTCACCCCCCCCCCCAATGTAAAGTCCAGGATCCCAGTTCAAGTACCCTGCATAAGGTCATGGCCTGGGTTGGGAGTTCAAGGCCAAGACTCTGAGTTCAAGTCTCCTTTCACCTCCCCCATCCCCCACCCCACCCCCTGCAAATTCAAGGTCCAGGTCCCCTGTTCACTTACCAGGATGTGATTTCAAGGTTCAGGCTGTGAGTTTAAGGCCCAGTCTCTGAATTTACTGCCCAGGGCCAGAGTTTCAGGCTCAGGCTGAAACTCAGATCCTGGGACTTCAAGACCAAGGTTGTGAGTCTAAGGCCCAGACCCTGAGCTCAACTCCCAGGTCCAAAATTCAAGGTCCAGGGCCCCAGTTTAAGTCCCTTGCGGAGAGTTCATGGCTCAGTCTGTGGGTTCAAGTCCCAAGATTTGTGATAAAGAACCAGATTACGAGTTCAAGGTCCAGGCTACAAGTTCAAATCCCAGGTCCAGAATTCAAGTCCCAGCCTGTGAGAAAAATCCCTAGTTCTGAGTTCAAGACACAGGCCTCAAGTTCAAGGCCTAGGTCCCAATTTCAATTCCTAGGCCCCAAGTTCATGGTTCCGGGCCCCAGTTCAAGTACCAGGTCGGGTTTCAAGACCCAGGATGTGATTTCAAGGCCCAGTGCGGCAGTTCTGTGTGCCGTCCCAGAGTTACAGGCCCAGGTTATGGGTTTAAGTCTCAGGCCCCCAGTTCAAGACCAGGGTTGTGAGTTCAAGGTACAATCCCCAATTCAAGTCTCTGGCCCCGAGTTCAAGACCTAGGACTGAATTTAAGGCTCCGGCAGTGAGTTCAAGGCCCAAGCCTTGAGTTCAAGTCCCAGGCCCCGAGTTCAATGTCCAGGGCCCTATTCAACTACTATGCCATGAGTTCCAGGCCCAGCCTCCGAGATTCAGGCTCAGGCCTTGAGTTCAAGTCACAGATCCTGCATTCAAGGCCCAGGACAAGTTCATGGCCCAGGCCCAGAGTTCAAATCCCAGGCTTAGGTTTCAAGGCCACGGCTGAAGCCATGAGTTCAAGGCCCAGTCCAAAATTTGAAGTCCTGTGACCCGCTGCCGCCTGAGTTCAAGGTCCAGGGCTCAGTTCAAGTACAAGGCTGTGAATTCAAGGCCCGCCCTGTCTGTGAGTTCAATGCCCAGTCTGTGTGTTCAATGTGCAGTCCCAGAATTTCAGGCCTGGGCCATGAGTTCAAGTCCCAGGTTTAGAGTTAAAGGCCCAGGCTATTAAGTTAAAGGTCCAGGCCACGTGTCCAAATGCCAGTCCCAGAGATCAAGTCCCAGGCCTTGAGTAAAAATCCCAGGTCCTGAGTTCAAGTCTCAGGCTGAGTCCAAGGTCAAGCCCTAATTTCAATTCCCAGGCCTCGAGTTTAAGGTCCAGGGCCCCAGTTCAAGTGCCAGGCTGAGAGTTAAAGATCTAGGCTATGAGTTCCAGTCCCAGGCTCCAGGCCTGGAGCCTGGAGTTTAAGTCCCAAGCCCCAACTTTAAGTCCCAGCTGCTGAGGTCAAGGCCCAGGCCACGAGTTCATGTGTCATGGCGAAAGTTCAAGTCCCAGTTGGCAAATTCAAATCTTAGGCGGATAGTTCAAGGTCCAGGCCCCAAGTTGAAGTCCCAGGTCCCCACTTCAGCTACGAGTTCAAGACGAGGGCCCCAGTTTAAATACCACGCTGTGATTTCAAGGCCCGGGCTGTGAGAGTAAAGCCCAGTCTCTGGGCAGTGGCCCAGACCCAGAGTTTCAGGCCCAGGCTGAAACTCATGTCTAAGGTCATGAGTTCAAGAACCAGGCCATGAGTTTAAACCCTGCCCTCCCCACCCCGCCCCCTTGCCACCTGAGTAAAGGTCCAGGGCCCCAGTTCAAGCGCTAGGCTGTGAGGCCAAGGCCCAAGCTATGAACTCAAAGCCCAGTGTGTGAGTTCAATGCTGAAGCCCAGAGTTTCAGGCACAGGCCATAAGTTCAAGTCCCAGGCCTTGAGTTCAAGGCCCTGTCTTGTAGTTCAAGTCCCAATCTGTGAGTTAAATACCCAGACCCAGAGGTTCAGACATAGAACAGGGCTTCAAAGCCCAATCTCCCAGCTCATGTCCCAGGACGCCCAGTTCAAGGTCGAGGGACCCAGTTCAAGTACCACCCCATGAGTTCAAGGCCCGGGTTGTGCATTCAAGTCCCAGCCTCTGAGTTTCAGGTCTAGGCCATGAGTTCAAGTCCCAGACCCTGAGTTCAAGTCCCAGGCCAAGTTCAACTGCCTAGCTGTGAGCTGAAGGTCCCAGCTGTGAGTTCAAGGTCCAGTCTGGAGTTCAAGTCCCAGGCTTGGAGATAAAGGACCAGGCCACAAGTTCAAATCCCAGGCCCAGAGTTCAAGTTGCACAATGTGAGTTCAAGACCCCATCTCTGAGTTCAAGGTCCAGGCCCAGAGTTCAATGTCCAGGTCTGAGTTCAAGTCTCAGAGCACCAGTTATAGTGTTTAAGGCCCAGTCAATGAGTTTCAGTCCCAGGCCCCAAATTTAAGTCCCAGGCTGAAAGTTCAAGGCCACGAGTTCAAGGCTCATGCTGCAAATTCTAGTCCCAGGCGCTAGATTCAAGGCTCAAGCACCAAGTTAAAGGCTCAGGCTGGGAATTCAATCCCAGGCCACGAGTTCAAGTCCCACACTGACAGTTCAAGTGCCAGGCTTCAAATTGAAGGCCAGGTGGAAAGTTTCAGGACCAGGCCCTGAGTTCAAGGCTCAGGCTGCAAATTCAAGTCCCAAGCCCCGAGTTCAAGGCCTGGACAGAAAGTTCAAGGCCCAAGTACCAAGTTCAAGGCTCAGGCTGCAAGTTCTCATTTTAGGCCCTGAGTTGAAGTCCCAAGCACCTGGTTCAAGTTGCAGGCCCTGAGTTCTAGGCCCAAGTACCGAGTTATATACCCAGGATGGGAGTTCAAGCCTCAGGCCCCAACTTCAAATCCCAGACCAAGAGTTTCAAGGCCCATGCTGTGAGTTCAAGGCTCAGGCTATGAATTCCAGTCTCAGGCCTTGAGTAAAGGTCCCAAGTACTGACTTCAAGCCCGAGGCTCTGCGTGCAATGTCCAGGGCCCCACTTCAAGTCTGAGGCCATGGCCCAGGCCCTGAGTTCAATGCCCAGGCCTGAGGTCAAGACCCTAGCTGTGAATTCAAGGCCTTAGCTGGGAGTTCAAGTCCCTGGCTCCTTCTTCAAGTACCAGACACCTTGTTCAAGCACCAGAGTCCCAGTTCAAGTCCCAGACCATGAATTCAAGACCCAGGATGTGAATTTAAGGCCCAGGCCTCAAGTTTAAGTCCCAGGACATGAATTCAAGGTCCAGGGCCCCAATATAAGACTTGGGTCAAGAGTTCAAGGCTCAGTGTTTGAGCTCAAGTCCCAGGCTTTCAGTTAAAGACCCAGGCTATGAGTTCAAGGTCAAGACCATGAATTCAAATCCTAGGACCAGAGTTCAGGTCCCAGGCCATAAGTAAAAATCCCAGGTCCCAAGTTCAAGTCACAAGCATCAGGATCAAGGCCCATGTCCCAATTTCAATTCCCAGGCTGCAAGTTCCAGGTCCAGGGCCCCAGAGTAAGTCTCTGGCCCTGAGTTCAAGATCTGAGCCCCATTCAAGGCGTAGGCTGTGAGTTCAAGGCCCAGCTATGAACTCGAGGCCGAGGGCTCGATATGAGTTCAAGTCCCAGTTCAAGGTCCAGGTCCCCAGTTCAAGGCCCAGATTGTGAGTTCAAGGCCCATGCTTCAAGTTCAAGTCCCAGGCCCTTCAAGTTCAAGGTCCAGGGCCACAGTTCAATACCATACCATAAATTCAAGGCCCAAGCTATGAGTTCAAGACCCAGCCTCTGAGTTTCAGGCCCAGCCCATGAGAATAAGGCCCAGCACATGAGTTTAAGGCCCAGACCATTTTATTTGAGGCCCAGTACCCAAATTGAAATCCCAGGTTGACCTTTTCCCCCGAGTTCAATGTCCAGAGCCCGCTTCAGGTATCAGGCTATGAGTTCAAGGCACAGGCTGTGCGCTCAATGCCCAGTCCCAGAGTGTCATGCCTAGAATATGAGTTAAAGTCCCAGGTCCCCAGCTCAAGGTCCAGGCCGCCAGCTTAAGTCCCAGGCCCCCAGCGTAAGGCCCAGGCGCCAAAGTTCAAGTCCCAGGCCCCATGATCAAGGCTCAAGTCTGTGAGTTAAGTCCCAGGATTTGAGGTAAAGCTCCTGGCTATGACTTGATAGTCCAGGCCATCAGTTCAAATCCCAGGCCATGAGCACAAGTCACCATCCCTGAGTTCCAGGTCCAGGGCCCCATTCAAGTCCCAGGTTGAGATTTTAAGGCCCAGGGTACAAGTCCTACTCTCGGGCCCCGAGTTTAAGTCCCAAGCCCCAGTTTCAAGTCCCACATCCTGAGGTCAAGGCCCAGGCCACGAATTCAGTGTTCAGTACGTTAGTTTAAGTTTGAATTCAGTCCCTGAATTCAAATTCCAGGTCGACAGATCCAAGGCCCAGGCACTACTTCAAGGCTCAGGCTGTGAATTCAATGCCCAGGTCCAGAGTTCAAGGCCCAGGCTGTGAGTTTAAGGCTCAGGCCCCATTTTGAAGTCCCAGGTCCTCCGTTCCCTTCTGAGTTCAAGGACCAGGGCCCCAGGTCATCCATGAGGCTGTGAGTTCAAGGCCCAGTCTGTGAATAAAATGACCAGGCCCAGAGTTCAAGGCCCAGGCTGAGAGTTCTAGTCCCAGACCTCGAGTTCAAGACCCGGGTCCCGAGTTCAAGTCCCGGGCCGAAATTTCAAGGCAAGGCCCCTAGTTTATAACCTGGGTTTGGAGTTCAAGATGTGGGCCCCACATTCTAGGCCCAGACCTGAGGTCCAGCTCCAGTCCATTGGTTCAAGGCCCGTGTTGCAAGTTCTAGTCCCAGGCCCTGAGTACAAGTCCCAAGCCATGAGTTCAAATTGCAGGAGCCGAATTCAAGTCGTAGATTCTGAGTTCAAGGACCAGGTCCCAAGTTCAAGCCCCAGTCTGCTACTTCAAGTCCAGGGTCCCACTTCAAGAACCAGGCTGTGAGTTCATGTCCCAGGCTGTGAGTTCAAAGCGCAGGCCCAGAGTTTCATGCCCAGCTATGAGTTCAAATCCCAGTCCCCAGCCCAAGGCCAAGGCACAGAGTTTACTGTTTGGGTTGTGATGTCAAGGCTTAGCCTCTGAGTTTTAGGCCCTGGTCCTGAGTGCAAATCCCATATCCTGAGTTTCAAGGCCCAGAATGAGTTCAATGCCCAGACTGTGAGACTAAGGCCAGGGCCATAATTTAAGGCCCAGGCCATTAGTTCAAGACCCAGACTCCAAATTGGAGTTCAAGGTCCTGTCTCCCCACTGAGTCCAAGGTGCAGAGGCCCAGTTCAATTAGGAGTCCATGAGTTCAAGGCCTGGTCTGGGAGTTCAATGCTCAGGCGCAGAGTTTCAGGCCCAGATTATGAGTTCAAGTCCCAGGCCTCAACTTCAAGTTGCAGGCCATGAGTTCAAAGCCCAGCCCTAATTTCAATTCCAGGCCCTGAGTTCAGGGTCCAGGGTACCAGGTCAAGTCCCAGGCTGTGAGTTTAAGGCCCAGGCTATGAGTTCTACTCCCAGGCCCCGTGTTTTAAGTCCCAAGCCTCAAGTTCAAGTCCAGTGCCCTGAGTTCAAGGCCCAGGCCCTGCATTTGATACTCAGAATGTGAGCTCAAAGTCCCAGACTCTGCATTTAGATTCCAGGCCAATAGTTCATGGCCCAAGCCCCAAGTTGAGGGCTAAAGCTGTGAACTCAAGTCCCAGACTCCAAGTTCAAGGCCCTGGCACAAGTTCAAAGCCTGAGCTCTGAGTTCAAGGCCTGAGCTGTGAGTTCAAGTCCCAGGCTCCTTGTTCAAGGTCCAGGGTCTCAGTTCAAGGCCTATACCTTCAGTTCAAGATCCAAGGCCCCAGATCAAGTTCCTGATTCTGAGTTCTAAACTGAGGCTATGAATCCGAGTTCCAGGGCCAGGTGCCCCTGCCCCAAGTTGAAGGTCTAGGCTGTGAGTTCAAGACCCAGCCCCCGAGTTTTAGGCATAGGCTATGACTTGAAGTCTCAAGTCCTGAGTTCAAAGCCCAGGCCGAGAATTCAATAATCAGACCTGATTTCAAGCCCCAAGGTCAAGTTCCTGACCCCATTTCAAGTTCCAGGTTGCCAGTTCAAGTGCCAGGCTGTGAGTTTAAGGCTCAGGCTGCAAGTTCTAGTCACAGGCTCTGAGTTCAAGTCCCAAGACCCAAGTTCAAGTCCCAGGTCCTAAGTTCAAGGCTAGGGGCTCCAGTCCAAGTCCCAGGGCTTGACTTCAAGTCCCAGGCCCCTAATACAACTCCCAGACTGAGAATGCAAGGCTCAGGCTGCAAATTCAAGTACAGGCCTGGCATTCAAGTGCCATGCCCTGTGTTCAAGACCCAGGCTGTGAGTTCAAGGTCCAGGGCCCCAGTTCAACTCCCAGGCCAAGAGTTCAAGGCCCAAGCCATGACTACAAGGCCCAGGACCCAAGTTCAAGGCCTGGGCACCAAGTTAAATGCCCAGGCCTCAAATTCAAGGCCTATTTGTCAGTTCTTCTGCCTAGACATCAGTATGCTTTCTGTGATCCATAGAGCCACAATAAATTAACCTTTAAGTTTTATTATTTTCTTCACTTCTTTATTTCTTTACTTTCCTAGTGATAGCTAGGAAAAAGTTGAACGTACTATCTTTGGGAAAGAATCAGGCTAAATAATTTAGGCATTAAGAAAATTTTTGTGCTCAGGAATGGTGCCTACTGAGGAATGATACTAACACATCGCAAAAATAAATCTTACTAGTGCAAATTTACAAATGCAAATGGATTCAGGTTATGTTTATATGCTGTTCATACATGAAACTTTCATGTACATTTTCTGTCTCCATTCTGACATGAAGTGGACCACATTGCTATAAGGATAGAGTTTGTCTCAGAATGACAGTATTTATTTATTTTTGTAGACAGGGGTGTCAATTATCAAAACATTTATTGGAGTATAGTTGCTAAACAAGACATTCTTAGAGCTTCTTTACCTTCTGCCAAAAAATGTTCCTTTGCTTTCCTTTACCTTCCCTTTTAATTCACATCTTAGATTCATATTCATGTAAAGTAAGAGTAAAATGGGCTGGGATTTCTCAAAGCAACTCCTCACAAATGTTACATAAAAAGAGCCAGAAAGAGACAAGTTCCCAGAAGGGTACTTACATATATGTATCATATATTTTTATTTATAAAGGTATTAATGTTAGTATATAATATGAAATATAAACATAGTATATTTACAGAAATACCTGTGGATCTGTGGGTTTATGTATATGTGCCTAAGCTTATGCAGTGATGTTATATTTAATCAACAATGACGTGAACTAAATGCAAATCTCCTGGCACGAAACTTTCAATTGTAGAATTGTCAATTAAAGTTTCTGGTGACAGATTTATGCAGAACACATGAAATTCAACTAGGTATTGTTTAAAATATGAAGTTATTATACAAAGTTTTTAAAAGCCAGATTAAAATATTTACTTGTATGTAGAAAGTGGTGCATAATATATGTCACTGTTTTAGTATTAGGTAGGTTGCCTACCATTATTTTTCCTAAATACCAAGTAATTTTATTTAAAAACTCATACCAAAGGTTTTTGGGTATATACTCAAAACTTTGGAATATTGAGACTTCAATATGGATATTGGAATTATGTATTACTCAGGGGCAACTTCCTTCATTAAATATGTAATGTATACGAATGTACTGGAAATATAAGTAGTTGGTATTACAATAATAAGGACAGGATATTGTGGGTTTTCAAATCTCCCTGTTTGGAGATTGCTGTTTTGTGAAATCTGTGGAACTGAAGCACTTTAATTTTCCCATTCTTAGAGCAAAAGAATGTGCCTTGAGTCAAATTTAACAAGACTGACATGGGAGAGAAGAATTAGAAGTCCATGAATTGTCTTTAACTGGAGAATCTGGCAACATCCTTGAACAAAACAAATAACAAGAACACTTAGAGAGTATTGTATGGGAGTGCTTGGTATCTCATGAAGTTAATCAGTCATATCAAAGTCTGAGCCCTCTCTGAAGTAGATTGAAACGATTCCCATCAGAAGACTTCTAGGAAGCAATCATCAGGTTTTTTAAGTGACTATTGTGGGTTTGTTTAAATTGTTGTGATATGACAAATAGAGACCATGGAAGAATCAGGACTTACAATCCAGCTTGTGCTTCTGTCATTTGAGTCAAAGTATAAGACAATATCCAACTGCTTCTTATGCTTAAATGAGCTACAATTCATTTCAACCAACCTAAAATTCAGTACATTTGTTCTGTGGATGGAATTCTCCCTGTTGCTGACCACCTTGCAATCTGATCCTCATTCTCATTCCTTCTGCTAAGCCAGCTGTATTTTCTCTGTCAATTGTATTCCCCTAGGCTCCTGCATACAAGATACTTTTGTTAACAGCATTTCCCAATGCAAGTAATACAGCTAAATTTAGACACTACATTTGAAAGAATTAAGCATATTGTACAGAGAGATGGATTAGCCTCAACTGGTTTTCTACCTAAAAGTTGCCTAATTATAGTGACAATGAAAATAGTGTCCATTTTATGCATTTGGAAAATATAACTTGATACGATAATATGACTCTCGAAGAAACAGGAAAAAAATTAATGAAATTTTCTTCTACTCAATGACACTGAAGTATTTATGAACACTTGCATTTGGTACTAAGAACATTTGGGAAAATGGCAAACACAGGCTTAGCACAGGGAAAATGATTTAATGAGCCTTTTCCTTCATGGCAATACTAGAATCAGAATGACAGGCAACTATCTGAAACACCGTTCCAAAATGCATTCTCACAAATTACAGTTTTCTGAGGTAAACATGCATAAAATGATAGAGTATTTAATGGTCCCTTGAAAATTGAGGAGTGCATATAATTCTCAGTGACAATACTGGCTTTCATTTCTTTGTCAGTTGGTCTTATGCCTGGAGCACAGCCTAACAAAGAGTCAGAAAACATAGTCATTGATAATTGCTCTACTCACCATATGCAGGCTTCCATTTTCCTGCATGAACACTTCCAGATAATGTAGAAATTTATAAGAAAGGATAGGTTTCTTGGTTTGTGCTTGTCACTGTCTGGAAGGTCAGAAATACTCAATCTCTTTATATTCTCACATATTTCCATTTTAATATGTGATGTGATAGGTTTCTCCTTATATTGATTCCTTGCGATTCTACAATGTCTACACAATGCAATATCAATAGAAAATGCTTAGGCTCAACTGTAGACTCTCTTTTCCAGGAAGTCATGTAAGTATTAGTGTGTAATTGATCCCAAGAATTGTACTCATGTTCAAATGTTAGTGCAAAGATTGCACTAAATATTTTATAGTATTCAGTAGAAAAATATGGACATCACCAGAAACAACCTGTTTGAATTCAAATCCACCATATCTGGTGATCACCTTCTGAGTTTACATATCTACCATGTATGCTACCTTCACTGCTCTTTCACCAGGTGGATCTTCACAAAATAGGCTTGAAGAAACAATTCGATTAGCAGTGTATTAAATAATACACTGTATGTGCACCGCTGTCTAAAAATAAATTGTATTTTCAGCAAGGAAGATATGCATAACACCTTTTAGCATGAATAATGAGACTTTATGTGGAAAAGTAGTGGTTAATGATCGCATTTATTTGTAAAATTGATTGCTAAAATTGATATGACATTAGGTGGCATGTGCTAATGGCACATTGGTACTTTCAAAATGTGCAGGTAATTGAGTTCTTAGCGTTAATTCTAATTTTGTACTAGAAGACTCTAATTTATCTTTGATTCAAGTAAGTAAAAATGACCAAAAGTATTATTCTCAAATTCTCATGATAAAGCGTTTTATTGAAAACCCAACGTTGAATTGAGCTCAAGCAAAATGATGTTGGATATTAATGCTTCCTGTCACTTTCTGAAAGGGATAGGATAGCCTTCCTTCAGCCCCATTCTTCTTGAGATTTCATGAATTTGGTTTGTTGGCATATTTTGTTAATATTCAATAAACAATTTTCATCGCTTCTTCATGCTTCTATTACTAAGATAGTGGAAATCTTGAAGTTTTGACCATGATGACTATCACCTGAAATTCAGCGTAACCAAGAATATTTGACAGGAGAATTTGAACTATTAATATCGATGCTTACATTCAAATTCATGCCTGTTATTACTATAATCAAGCAGTCAAACAATTTTTGTGTCCCTTTAGTCAACTGGTTCCAACCTATCAGATTCGAACAAAAGTCCAAGTCTTCAACTTCAATCATCCCCAAAAGTGCAGGATGCTAACACATATTTTCATGTATCAGAATAACATGAAAATGTGTCAAAATGAATGATCTTGCAATCTTCAGCCAAATTAGATGATGGTTGTAATTGAGCAGGAAATAACTTTATGTGAGGTAACTGTGCCTGAACAGTATCTACTGAATGTTTTCCTTGCAACAAGTTTTAACTCTTCTTAGTGTGACTGATGTAGTAAGTTTCAAAATCCTGTTCATGTAACCTGTATTCAGATTTATTTGGAGTGTCCCTTCCAAATGATCAACACAAAACTGATCATTGCATCTAAACGTCTGATTACTCTGTATGTGGTAGAGATAACTTTATTAGGCATACAAATTTTTGTATTGAGCAGCGTAGAGACGGCGGAGGTGGCGGCAGCGTTTTGGAGCCTTGAGACGCCTCTGCAGCAGCTGGTTGCACAGGTGGCTTGCGTGGCCACGGCCAGCGAGTGGCCAGCCGGCCCCTCAGCCTCCATGCGAGCGGCCACAGCAGGGGTCGGGACATCCCGAGGCACCTTCTGCCCGCCCACCCACGCAGGACTCGGGGCTCGGGCCGCGCTTCCGCATCCCTTCTCTGCCCGCCTGCCCAGTGCCTGTCTTAGGACCCCCGGCTTCACACCAGAAACATGACTCGCGATTTCAAACCCGGAGACCTCATCTTCCCAAGATGAAAAGTTATCCTCACTGGCCAGCTCGAGTAGATGAAGTTCCTGATGGAGCTGTAAAACCACCTACAAACAAACTACCCATTTTCTTTTTTGGAACTCATGAGACTGCTTTTTTGGACCAAAGGATATATTTCCTTACTCAGAAATAAGAAAAAGTATGGCAAACCAAATAAACGAAAAGGTTTCAATGAAGGCTTATGGGAGATAGATAACAATCCAAAAGTGAAATTTTCAAGTGTACAGGAAGAATACATGATTGGATTCTTCTTTTATCCCTTCCTTCCTCCCTCCTTCCTTTCCTTCCTTCCTTCTTTCCTTGCTTCCCTCCCTCCCTCCCTCACCAATCTCCCCCTCCGCCTCCTGCCCTCCTCTGGAGCTCTTCTTTCCATCAGGAGCTTGAGAATAAGATTATTATCCAAGCAACTCAATAGCAGCCTATGTCAGTGTCCACATGAGCATCTGAGCCGAGAAGAGATTCATGTGCAACCTGGAAACTGAAGTCTGCATAGGTCTGTAAAAATGAATAAAGTCCATTCTCATTAATGAAAAAACATTTTTTTTGTATTGCGGGATAATTTCTGCCCTTAAGTTCTCAAAGGAAAATAGCATTTCCTGAAGGATACTGAAAATATGAGGAACATGTAAGGATCAATATATACAATATACCATTTGACATTAGACTGTACTACTTCCTAAATGCCAAATCAAACACACTGTGTTAAAAAAATGATGACCTTTTTTTTCTGGTCTCATGTGGAATTTCATTGATTTATGCAGAAAAGTGCAAACCAACTAAACTGAAATCAAATCTTGTTTACCTCATATGTGTATTGATGTCCAGAATGATTAGTTTTCCCCAAAATTTTGGTCAAACACATTGTGATTTGAAATAAGAAGTATACATTGTGGTTTCCAAATCAAAGCCCCCTCAGGCAAAAGGCAAAAGCCAAAAGTAAACCAAAAACAAGAAATTGGAGACCATTCTTGTATTATATTGCAATTTCCACCCCAGAGAAGGGATAGTGTACAACTATAATATTGGTGGTAATTCATTCAAGTGACCAAAAAATGAAAGAAAGAACTTAGAGAGGAATATAGTTCAAAGTGTGTTCCATACTCGGCTAAATGAACTTCTGAGCAATTCTGTTGTGCACACCACTTCTTTTGGAGTGGTGCGTTTGTGTAGCAGGTTAACTTGACAACAGCTGAAACAGGCTATGGAATGTTTTCTAAAATTTAGGAATTACACCATTTCACCATGTAGTAAAATTGTATGTGTTGCTAGATTTCATTCTTAAAATGTTCAGCATATGTTCCCTCTCTTTGCAGCTCCTTCTTCAATACGACAATCTACTGCAATCTAAAGCCTTCATACTACTTTAATCAGTGTACTCAATGATTCTCTCAAACCTCTGGACAGTAGTGTATTCATGTTAAAAATTTCCTTAAAATTCTCTTTCAATTGTCATTGTGTATCCTTGTGTGTGGAGCACATTAATCCATATGAAATTTCTAATCAATTTGTTTTAACAATTTAGTTGGTACTATAAAGGAATACTTAAGTTGGAGTATATTATTCACTGTTAATACCTAATCTAGTAACAACACTGGGATGATTTTGACCATACGGCAAAGTATGGTAATTTTATTGAAGATTTCTGACTCATAGATTAAAATACCTATGAACAATGAAATGACTTATTGTGAGAAAAACAAAAGAAACTTGCCTTTTGCCTTGAAGAAATTATGAAGAACCATTGTATGGCTCCCTGCAAGTAAGAAGCATGCCTTTTCAAAAAATAGTTAAGATTTAGTCGGAAGGAAAAATAAACCTCTTCTGATTATAATTGTTCAACTATTTATCTACTAAAAGTAAGTTTGGGGAATGAGAAATGCTTCAAAATCATGTGTACCTTTTGGACTGGAGTGGTTTTTCCAAAGGGGTAGGACAAAACCATATTTATATATTTTCTTTGCAAAAGACCCTAACATACATCCTGAAATCTGGAAATACCTAACAAGGATATTCATAGGGATTGCGGTAAATACCAGACTTTTAAAAATATCACTAGGCTAATTAGCCTAATTTTTTTTGTGCTCTCTTGGTCTTGTATATCCAAAAAGTAGCTAATTGCCATTTGAACTCAAAGAATAATTAATAGATATTTTCATTCTCACCATTTTCAAAGTGAGTTAAATATGTGATATGCAACACTAGTCATTCCATCACTTCTATGATTAGGTCTAACTTTTCTTTTTTATTTAAATTTTCTTTTCATGGTGAGGTAGAGGGGGGTATGGTTACATAAGAAAGGTAGTAAGTACAGTTCTTGTTGAGGGTTTTATCCCCTTACTCATTTTTTTCTCTCTCTTCCACCCCCACTCCCATCATCTCCTCTCCAGGTTGTACAAATCATAATCCAACATATTGTCTTGTGAGAAATGGTGTTACATTGGATCTTTCATTGTCATTTGTCTTACCATTTTGTTGTAACACGAGTCATTGCTCAAGTTTTAAATTTTAATGCCATGGTGAACACACCGGCTTCGCAAAGTTTAATAACACTTGTAGAAATACAGCTCATTTATAAACTCTAGTGTACTATCAGGAATTACAGACATTCAAATAATATGTCCAGATGTGATATAAAAGCTACAATAAAATGTTACTATCTTTGGAAGTACTTTCTTTATGATTTCAAATGAATTAAGTAAAAATGTTTTCTCCACTGCTCACTTCCTAAACACTTGCATATCAAAGGGTATTGTGATATGTATTCTTTTGATGAGGAGGCTAACATGAATTGACTTAAGAACAATAACAACATATGGAAAATATTGAAGTCATATAATACAAAAATCTTGAATACAATTGCAAAAAAAATGTCATGCATAATGCTGCCCCTATGTTATTGATGATTAAGCAGTTTTTAACAAACTAGGTGGTTGTCAGTACTTTCTGAGTACCAAGCCTCATTGATTTTGCCTTTCTTACTATTTTCTTTTTGTTTTAAATTTTATTGTGAAAATACCATACAGAGGGGTTGCAATTATATGGGCAAGATACTGAGTACATTTCTTATGAAGCATTGCTGCCTCTCCTTTGGTTCCCCTTCCCATCCCTTCCCAACCCCCACCAACTCCCCCTCCCTCCAAAGTTGTAAAGTTTGTTTTTCGACATAATGTCTTGTACATCTCATTGTTGCAATGGGTCCACCTGTATCCCTATTTAAACGATTGTTTTTTCCCTTCCCCTCCACAAATTATAACAACATCAAATAAGTGAAAGCAAGGGATATACCATGGGGGTGGGACATACAAAGCAACAAAAAATCATCTTCTAAATATGTTAGAAACAATCACATGAAAGAATAAATATTTGAATACTTATCTTGGGGATCATTTCACCTAACATCAACTAATCTGAGCTTTTCTGCTTGTCTCAGACATATACTAGTTAGTGCAAATAAGGGAAACCATGGACCTATGTTGCCTTGGGCCTGGCTTACTTCAATTAATATAATTTTTATCCAAGTCCTTCCATTTCCTAACAAATGGGACAATGTCATTCTTTCTGATGGAGGCATAGAATTCCATTGTGTATATATACTACATTTTCTTGATCTAGTCATCTACTGAGGGGCATCTGGGTTGGTTCCATATCTTAGCTATGGTAAATAATGCTGCAATTAGCAGAGTTGTGCTGGTAACTTTAGTGTGTTCTTGTTTGTGATCATTTGGGTAAATGCCCAAAAGTGAGATTGCTGGGTCATAGGGGAGCTCTATGTGGAGTCTTTTGAGGAATCTCCATACTATTTTCCAAAGTGATTGAACAAGCTTACACTCCCACCAATAATGCAGTAAAGTTCCCTTCTGTCTACATCCTCCTCAGCATCTGTTGTTATCAGAGATCTTGCTTCTACCCATTCTAACTGGGGTGAGGTGGTATCTCAGTGTTGTTTTGATTTGCATTTCTTTTATGGACAGAGAGGTTGATATGTCTTCATGTGTCTATTGGCCATCCTTCTTTCCTCCTCAGAGAAGTTCCTCTGTAAGCCTTTAGCCCACTTATTTATTGGTCAGTTGTTTGAAGATTTTTTTTTGTTGGATGATTTAATTCTTTGAGTTCCAGGTATACTTTAGATATGAGACCCTTGTCCATTGTATGGCTAGTGAAGATCTTCTCCCAATCTGTGTGCTTTCTATTGATCTTGCTAGTTATATCCTTGCCATGCAGAAGGTCTGCAATTTCATGCAATCCCACTTGTCCAACATTTCTTTGATTTGTTATGTTCCTGGGTATCTATTAAGAAAATTTTCAGCTGTGCCAAGGAGACCTAAGGTTTTTCCCATTCCATCCTGTAATGTTTTCAGAGTGTCTGCTTTCACTCCTAGGTCTTTGATCCATTTGTAGTTGATTCTGGTCCAGGGTGATATATAAGGATCTAGCCTTAGTTTTCTACAAGTGGTTAACCAATTTTGCCAGTACCATTTACTGAAGAAGCTATGTTTTTTAGCTCCCTTATCAAAGATTAGTTGGCTATAGGTCTGTAGGTTCATTTCTGGGTTTTCAATTCTGTTCCATTGGTCCTGAGGTCTGTTCTTGTGGCAATACCAAGATGTTTTGATCACTATAGCTTTATAGTAGACTTTGAAATCTGATAATGATATTCCTCCAGCACTATTCATTCTGCTAAGGATCGTTTTTGCTATTCAGGGTCTTTTATTGTATAATCTGAATTTTTGGATTGTCTCTTTTATTTCCTTGAAGAATGACGGTGGAATATCGGTAGGTATCACATCGAATTTGTAGATAGCGCTGGGAAGTATTGCCATTTTCATGATGTTGATCATTCCAATCCAGGAACATGGGAAGTTTTGCCACTTTCTCAGTTCTCTTTTGATTTCCTTTTTAAAGATTTTTAAAAGTTTTCATCAGAGAGGTCCTTCACTGTTTTGCTTAAGTTTATTCCTAGGTATTTTATTTTTTTGTGGGGCTAATATGAATGTAGTTGCTTTCCTGATTTCAGTCATACTTTTTTCATTGCTGGCATACAGAAAAGCCATTGATTTTGAGGGTTAATTTTATACCCCGCAACTTTCCCAAAGTTGTGCATCAGCTTGAGTAATTTGGGAGTGGAGTCCGTGGGATTCATTAAATACAAGATCATGTCATCTGCAAAGAGGGAGAGTTTTACCTCATCTTTCCTTATTTGGATCCCTTTTATGTTTTCATCTTGTCTTATTGCTGTAGTTAGGCATTCTAATACTAGACTGAAGAGAAGTAGAGAGAGTGGACATCTTGTCTCATTTCAGAGTTAAGAAAAAATGGCTTTAGTTTTTCACCATTAAGTATAATGCTGTCTGTAGGTTTGTCATATACAGCCTTTATTGTATTGAGGAAGGTTCCATGGATTCCTAAATTTTCCAGAACCTTCATCATAAAGAGTTGTTGGGTCTTGCCAAATGCCTTTTCTGCATCCGTTGAGCTAAAGATATGGTTCTTATCCTTGCTCTTGCCGATGTGATGAATTATATTAATTGATTGGAGTATATTGAACCAGCTTTGCATCCCTGAAATGAATCCTGTTTGATCGTGGTGTATGATTTTCTGGATTCATTGTTGAAGTCGATTGGCCAAAATTTGTTTAGAAGTTTTGCCTTAATGTTCATCAAAGATATTGATCTCTAGTTCTCTCTCTTCTTTCTTCTGAGTCCATACCTGGTTTTGGGATGAGGGTCCTGATGGCTTCATAGAATGAGTTCGGTAGTGAACTTTCTCCTTCAATTTCATTGAAGGGGCGGAGGAGTATTGGTGTGAGCTCTGCTTTGAAGGCCTTGTAGAATTCCACTGTAAAACCATCTACTCCTGGACTTTTCTTAGATAGGAGGTCTCTTATTGCTGTTTCTATGTCAGTGTTTGACCTGGGCCTGTTAAGATTGTTTAACTCATCTACATTTAGTTTTGGCATGTCGATACTTGCTAGGAAAAGGTCCATTTCTACCAAGTGCGCAAACTTATTAGCATAAAAGTTTAAGAAGTATTCCCTTATTCTTGCTTCTTTCTGTGGAGATGTTTCTATTCTCATCTTTGAGTTTATTTATTTGGGATGTTCTCTTCTTTTTTGGTATGTTCTCTTCTGTTTTCTGCAGAAAACAGAAATTTTTTATATCAGGATATAGTACATATGTATAAGTACTAAATGTATTTGAAGTCCTGTTTTAGATACGAAGATTTCCCAGAATTTCCTCATTGTACATTTTGACCTCGCAGGGTTAATCCAATACGATGCATTGGTGTATATGAAGGATAACTAGTGAAATTCACAGAAATGTTCATATGTTTTTTACAACCAACTTTTTTAAAAATAGAAATTCATTTTAAAATGTATATTTTGTTTACTGAATTTTGTAGAGCTTTCCTACATTGTGGATCCCAGTTCAGAATTTTGCCTGAACATTCTCAGGAAGATACAGAAAATAAATAGTCATAGGAAAGTTCATCTGACTGGATTACGATTAGTTTTCCCAAGTATACTGTGACATTCACAATACCTGCTATTAGTATTTGCTAAGATATATTGCGAAAGAGCTTACTAGCAAAGATTAAAGCTTAAATTTGGGGAGTTGATGGAATATCGGGACAGAAATTTAGAAATTAGTGCTATCATCCCATGGTAGAAACAATACCTCAGAGAGTAGTGTCAAGGCATTTCAATCAAAACTAGAAAATAAGATGTGAGAATAAACTTGTAAGAAGACAACAGCTAATACTCAGAAAAGCTCTGAATATGATTAATGCTTAGATCTAAGAATAAAATGAAAGCATAAGTGGGTAAACACACCTAGACTGATAGCTGATTTGGGAGCATTTTGTTGTCTGCTAAAGATAAGGAGACTCACCAAAGACAGCAGGAAGACCTTACATCCAGTAGACATTTCATTTGCAGTGGTCACTTCCTGTGTCTCCTCTCTTTGGGACCCCAATTAATGTCACAATGACATAAACACTTCCTGTTCATGATCTCAGGTCCTTTATCACCAAGCCAACTTGTATCAAGTGAAATGCTTCCTTCTGTCCTAAAGGAAAGATTCCATTTCTGAGTGTTATGAGAGTGCTATGATTTTCATCATAGAATTCACAGGAATTGTGCCAGGCTTCATTAGAACTGTGTGCTGGTATCTTCTTAACCTCTAACTCACGAGAACTATGATCCTATCATTTGTACATACATAGTACTGCCTTTACATCCCTTGTTTAGATAGTCTGTTTGGTCTACTGAAGTACTGATTCACTTCAATAAAAGTATTTCCAGCAACACGTAAGAACTGGATTGTTATATTTGAGCCACTGAAACAGGGTGACTGGAGGACAGTATAATGCTTTCCTTAATGAAATTCATTCAGCAAGGAGTGAAGTAATTGCTTGCAAATATAAATATCTAAATAAAGCAATATTTACTTTGAAATACTTTGTACCATATAACATATTAAAAAACATGTATAATACACATTTCTTAGAATATGACATGGAGGTAAATGATATCAGACCTGTGGATATAAATCTGTTCTCAGAAAATAAATTGATGTTAAAGGAAAATAATGTCAAGTTCTGATGTAATGTTAACCGTCCTGGAATTTTGTCAAACCTACAACTGAGTAATCATATTTAAAAAGAATAAGACAGAGGGAGGTACTTAATTCAGGTATTTATAATATAGTAAAACAAACAAAAATAGATGTGAAGTAGCAGTTAGTCCTTATAACATTCCAGACCTAGAATATGTTATCCATATTTTGTAGAGCTTCTCTTGATAACGTATGCCAGAAAGAAACAATTAATAATCATATTTCAAATTGTCTGAAATATTTTGTAAAATGTTTGCTGATATGTAATAGCTGTTAGCAGTTAATGTCATCTTTTTAGAATTCTCTTCTGTGCAACTGGCATCTTCTGATACATACCAGATAGGATTTTGTATAGGTCATTTGCATTGAACTCAGGGCCCTTCCAATATCTCTACGGTCTTTTTTATTTTTTCAAGCTTAGCACTCTACAAGTTTAAGCCACTGTGATACTCCCAGTTGTTCTGGTGGTTATTTGGAGATAAGATTCTCGTATATGTTCATTCCTCTGGTGGCTCTGACCCACCATCCAAAAGTCTCCAGTTCCTGAAGCTAGGATTGCAGGTGTGAGCCACCTTCATCCAGGTAGAAAATTTTACACAAGAATATTTCAATGTAGATTCTTGAATTAAAGGAAAGGAAACTTTGGGAATAGTGACACTCAAAAGCTGTTCTTAGCACTGTATTTTAAATAGTAGCCAGCTTCCTAATATGCATGTGCAGTGATTCTGAATCACACAAGAGAAGAAAGATATATGTCTTACTGTGTTTAAAACTATACCATGAATATCAGTGACTTTCCATTTATACTAGTTTGAATTTGCAATTTTCTAAACTGATAGGAACAGAAGCATTCAGATATTGCTGCACATAGGACAAAAGCTGCAGTATTGAGACAATACCATCAGAACAGACATGAGAATGTAGAAATAGAAAGATAATATCTGTTCATTATTGTATAATCTAGAAACATCCAAGAGCCAAACAAATGACCAAACAGAAATTGTGTTTGGAAGGTGAAAAAATGGTATGGCTTGAACGGTATCTCCTAAAGTAATTTGGATTCAATAAAGTAGGATCTCCACCCCCAGTGATTGATTTTTTACCAACAGTTGTCACCTTTAAACTGTCTCCCTTCAGATTGTTCTTTGTTATTACGATAGGACAAAGCATGCTCATTTCCAGTTCATGACCTCAGGACTTGCAGATCAACTTATGCTTCTGTCAACTGCATCAGATAGTAATGTCACAGACTGCCCCACAATGTTCAATGTTCTATGTTACTATACACAGATGTATGATTCTGAAGTCATATTGAAATGTAATAAAAAATGAAAATGAGCTCAGAATAATTTCACACAAAGATTTATTTAAATGATATGTATCATTCTTGGGAGAGTTTACTGAAAGTATATAACCAACTCAAAAATATCAGGTCTAAAATCTTCTTATTTTTCTGTTGGTCGTGGTGCTTCAACTCTGGGCCTGGGCACTGACCCTGAGACCATCAGCCCAAGGCAAGTGCTTTACCTCCTGAGTTGCAGGGCCACATCTGGTTTTCCAATGGTTAATGGGAGGTAAAAGTCTCACAGACTTTCCTCCTCCTGCTGGCTTTGAGCCCTGATCCTCAAATATCAGCCTTCCAAATAGCTAGGTTTACAGGTGTAATGCACCGGTGGCTGGTTCCTACAGTCTTTTAGCTATAATGTACAATTCCATCATGAAGAATACAAAGAGTGTTACCAAATTTAAAAGTACTCAATAAAATCTGAAATCCTACTGCACTTGTGTACTCATAGGTAGGAGGAGTTGCCAGTTTGATTTCACCCTTGTAGCTATGTCTTTAATTCTTCCCATGGTTCAGTGAGGAATAGTAAGGAGAAATATATAAAGATTTCCTGCAGAGAATTTTCAACTAAACCATTGAGAGAAATTTGGATTCATTCAAGTTCAAATGTTGACAGTGGAACTCTATTTCCATTTGCAGAAGCTTCTTAATTGGTAATGTGTCATCAAAGTAACTAGCCCTTCACAGAGAAGAAATATGACTGCCTTTTGCTGCATTAAGACAGCATACACCCCAGGGCCCTTTATAACCAAATAATTCTGAAATTCCTATATTGTGAATTTAGAAAAACCAATCAATTTGGTTATTGTACCCATTGGACAATAGTGGCATCTTTCAAGCAGTTATGGCAAAAGAAATGAGAATGAGTGTTTTGGAAGGCAACAGCTCTTCTTCAGAAGGTTAGCCTACAATATGTAAGAGCAAAACCTAATAAAGTTTGCCTATAGGTCATCAAAAGGAAATTTAGAATGGTCCTTCTTTATATCTACTCAACTTCTCTGGTCTAAGCTAAGCAGATCCAGATCCCTTCCCTCAGCAGGGAGAAATGCCAGGCTTAATACAGCATGACCATCACAATTGTTACTTTACACTACCTTTAACATTTGGATCGCAGCTCGGTTTCTGTGCTGGCCCAAATGATGCTTCCTTGCAGTTCCTGAACTTAGAGTACTCTGCCATGCTTCTGCTTATGGCAACTGAAAACTCACTTCCACCCTCAAACTGGAAGACATTGTCTAATTCACATTAATAGTATTTTCAGTCTTGAAGTCATTAACACAGTGTGATGAATCAATGGACAATTACCATGGGTGGACTTTTTCACCTTTCAAAGTGAATACCAAAGGAATTATACTGCTGGTATCTTCCTTGTTCATGCTATCCATCACTGTTTATACTGTCATAAATTTCCATTGTTTAAATTCCTGTGTGGGTATTTCCGCTTCCAGTGCCCTTCTTCCTTACAGTAGGCACACTGGTTTCTCTTTAATGGGGGCTAAGGAGGAAAGTGCTTCTCTCTTTCCTTGTGTCCTAAACCTTTTCTTTCTCCACCTCAGGCTTTTTCATTTCCTGCTGTTCCAGCTACACTCATAGCAGCTAGGACAGCTCAAGAGACTGTTCTCTCCTAGTCCCTCTCTGCCACTTTGTGTTCTGCCCTTTTCTATTCCTTTTCGGTCTCTTGCCTGTTTACAAAAACCTTCAGAGCTACTTCCATTAACTCTGGCATCACTTTTCCCTCAAAGCCTTCTAACTTTTGGAGCTTCCTTCTGATGTCTGGGGTGGGCAAGATGACATTATGTGCCTTTTCTCAGGGGCCTGGGGCTCTACGGGAGTATAGGTAGGGTAAGCCTTCTGGAGGAGGAGGAGCTGAAGAGGACTCATCTGATTCCTGACGAACTTCTCCTACCTTAGACATGCTGGTGGGCTCTCAAGCAGCTGCTCTTAGTCCCATCATCAGAGCCTGGCAGCAACTGGTAATAGCCTCTCCAAAGTGATTGGTGTTGTAGTCCCATACTGTGAGATTCACAGCATGTCCATGCTCCTGATGGACAGGATCTGTGGCAGGCTGTCCATTTACATCCAGACAGCCTTGAGCACTCCCTGACTGATGCGGTGCCATTCCTCTATCAAGAACTGAGCCAGTAAGAACTCCTCAATGAAATAATGGATGAAATATATGAACTCTGGATGCTCAATTATACCTGGTGGCTGTTCATAAAATGCAAGAGTATGAAGCATCCAGTTAGGTAGGTCAGAAGTAGAGAAAGCAACATAAACCATGTGATTGGTTGCGCGCTCAGGGGAGAGGCATTGGGGAAGAGGCCAAAGGCTGGGAGAAGGTCCCATCTGTAAGTAGCCAGATCTACTGTGTGTGTATGGATGACTAAAAGTGTCAGGGGATGTGGCTGGTCTTGGGGAAAGGGATGGTGCTGGGGCATGAGACACTGGCACCTGGCTTCTCAGACTGTTTTATTCTGAATCCAAATAAGATTGCAAGACACTCAGTCAATTAGGCTAGGAAGATTTATTGACCACTGTGGTGGCTAACACTCTACTATTCGGGAAGCAGAGTATACCCCAAGCTAATGGGAGACTGAGTATACAAAGGTGAAAAACACACAAGCAGTAGTTTCTCTTTATATCCTCACTTTAGTGTTTTACAAGCAAGCATACAGATACAGAAGCAGAATATTTGCAGTCATCCTTGCAAGTGATAAACTTTGGTTTCACAAGCTAGGTGTTAAAACAGAAACCACAGAGGAACATTGTCTGAACATTCGCTGGCCTTGCTGAGAATCCGGGCATTTCTCCTTAACCATGTGCAAGGCTTCAAGCTTGGGTTTGATTTCCCTTTCCCTTTCCCTGAAGTCAAATGTTCCCCATGATTGGGTTTGTTTCCTGAAGGCAAAAGTTCCCCATCAACCTCCTAGAGAGATAAAACCCTGGAAAGGGAGCTGGGAAGGGGGCTCAGTGGTAGAATGCTTGCCTTGCATGCATGACGCCCTGGGTTCAATACCTCAGCACACATAAGCAGCAAAGGCAGGAAGTGGTGCTATGGCTCAAGTGGTAGAGTGCTCGCCTTGAGCTGAAAAGCTGAGGGACAGTGACCACCTGCAGAGTTCAGGTATTACAACCAGGAGGTGGAAGGGGGGAAGAAAAGGGAAAAATTTCAGGGACAAACCCTCAGGACATGGCTGCTGGACACATGGTTCCAAGTGGGACAGAGAACTGAGGGTAGAGTCCTCAGTGTGAGTGAGGGCTATGTGTGCCTGAGTTATGAGGATAGTGGCCTCCACACCCGGGCTGCTGGAAATAGGGTCCTGGCTGGCTCTTCCCTGTGCCAGAAAGCTGCCCTAGAAAACACCCAGTCGGCCACACCAGACTGTGCCACACAGCACTTGCAGGCCAAGGCCCAGAACATGACCTCCTCTTTGCCCAGGTATCCAGCCAGGTAGGTAACCAGCGAGGTGTAAATGTGTGTGCCGAGGGAGGTATCCAAAAGGTTTCCCAAGTAGGTGCCCAGGTAGCTCTCCCGGTAGTGGTGCAGATATGTGTACAGTTAGGTGTCAAGGTAGGAGTCCAGGTATGTGTCCTGGTAGTTGTCCATGTACATGGCAGGAAGGTGTCCAGGTAGCTGTCCAGAAAGATGTCCAAGTATGTGTCAAGTTAAGTGTCCTTGTCCAGAACGGTGTCCAAGTATATGTCAAGATATGTGTCCAGGTAAATATCTGGGCAGGTATCCAGGTACATGTTGAGGTAGGTGTCCAAATGCAGGTCACCTGGAGGTAGGTTTCCATGTTCAGGTAGGTGTTGAGGTAGGTGTCCAGGCATGTCCAGGAAGGTGTCCACGTACATATCCAGGTAGGTGTCCACATACGTTGTCCATGTAGGCGTCAAGGTAGGTGTCCTGGTAGGTGTCCAGGTACTGTCCAGGTAGGTGTGCAGGTAGGTGTCCAGGAATGTTTCAGGTAGGTATCCAGGTAGGTGTCCAGAAAGGTGTCGAAGTATGTGTCGAGTTAGGTGTCTGGGTAGGTATTCAGATAGGTAGGTGTCCGAGTACGTGTCCAGGTAGTTTGTCAGACAGGTGTCCAGGTACAAGTTCAGGTATGTGCCAAGGTAGGAGTACAAGCAGGTTTCCAGGTACATGTCGAGGTAGGTGTCAAGAACAGGTCCAGGTAGATGTCCATATACCTGTGCAGGTACATGTTCAGGTAGTTATCCAGGTAGTTTTCCAGGGGCATGTCCACATAGATGTCCAGGAACGTGTCCAAGTACATGTCCACGAAGGTGTCCACATAGATGTCCAGGTAGATGTTCATGTACTTGTCCAAATAGGTATCCAGGTAGGTGTCCAGGTATGTGTCCAGGAAGGTGGTGACAAATACGTGTCCAGGTAGGTGTCCAGACAGGTGTCCAGAGAGCTGTGCAAGTATGTGTCCAGGAAGGTGTCAGGAAGCTGTCCAGGTATGTTTCCAGAATGTGGCCAAGGACATATCCAGGTAGGTGTCTAGGAAAGTGTCCAAGTATGTGTCTAGCTAGGAGTCCAGGGAGGTGACCAACTACATATCCAGGTATATGTCCAGGTAGTAGTCCAGGTGTCTGTCCATGTAGGTGCCCAGCTTAGTGTCCAGGTATCTGTCCATGTAGGTGTCCTGGTCTCTGCCCAGGTAGGTGTCCAAGTAGGTGTCCAGGTAGCTTTCCAGATACACGTCCAGCTGGCTGTCCAGATAGGTGCCCTGGTGTCTGTCAGGCAAGTACCCAGGTGTCTGCCCAGGTACATGTCCAGGTAGCTGTCCATGTAGGTGCTTAGCTGTGTGTCCAGTCAGGTGTTGAGGTAGGTGCTCAGGTGTCTGTCCAGGGAGCACTCCAGGTGTCTGTCCAGGTAGATGTCCAGAACCTGTGGGAAGTGAGCATGCCTCTGGAACCCAGGGCAGCGGCAATACTTTTGAGCCCCAGGCCATGTGCAGGAAGCTGCTCTTGCTGCTGCCCCTGGTGGAGGGCACAGTGCTGCCCATGCGGAGTCTCGTGTCCACTGTATCCGAGTCTTCCTGAGATGACATCGCTCTCAAAGATTCTCAGCAGACTGGAAGTACATGGAACTCCAGCAACCTTTGTTCTTCAGGACACACTCAACTCCTGTGTAAAGAAAATATGAGGCTCACATCCATGCTCCGTGCACCCTACTGCCCTATGAATGAACTTCCTTGTGCACAGTCCCTGGCCTTTGCACCCCGGCAGGTCCTTAAGCCTGGGCAGAATCCTGAGCATCAGGAAATGTTCCTGCACCCTCATGCACATTTGCATGAAAAGGACCACAAGCAATAGGAAATGCACATACAACAGCACGTGCATGCACATGGGAGGGCCCATGTGCACCAACAGTCTCCTGTGTGCTTGAATGGGCATGTGCACCAGCTCTCTTTTCATGCAACAGGATGCATGTGTGTACAAACGTCTCCCTTGTGCCACCAGATATTCACACAAGGCCGGATTAGCTGGAACAACAAGATGCACACGCACACTGTAAGGCTGATGGGTTCTAGCAGGCAGTTGACTCCAGGACTTGCATGCAGGTGCCCTGAAGAGAGACAACCATGCATGTGCATTACCAGGCATATGAATATACAGCATACATGGGCAACCTGAGCACTTCCTGTGTTGGGAAGTTTGCCAGCAGTAACAGACCCAAGGACCCAGGGCATACATGGGCAGTACGAGGAGCTCTCAGTACGGATACCACATGTGCCTTAGGACAATCGCCATCACTGACAAGCCCAAGGACCCCAGGATGTGCTTGCACAGTACCAGGTGCTTGCAGTTCAGAAGAGGCATGCGCCTGAGCAGACCTGCCCTAGCTGACAGACCCAAGGACTCTAGAAGGCGCCTATGCAGGAGGTGACTACCTTCCCTCAAAAGCAGAGAATCATTGCAAATAAACCATATTTGTTGTGGTAGCTTTAGGATAGCCATGTGAGCAACTGGGTAAATGCCCAAAAGTGGAATTGCTGGTTCATAGAGGAGCTCTATGTGTAGTCTTTTGAGTCTTGAGAAACCTCCATACTGCTTTCCAAAGTGGTTGAACACATTCACATTCTCACCAAAAATGCAGTAGAGTTCCCTTTTGGCCACATAACTCCAGTATGTGTTGATTGTAGCCATTCTGAATGGGGCCAGGTGGAATCTCAATGGTGTTTTGATTTGCATTTCTTTTCTGGCTTAGAGAAGTTGAGCGTTTCTTCATGTGTCTATTGGCCATTCTTATTTACTCTTCAGAGAAGTCTCTATGTCTTTAGCCCATTTATTAATCAGGCAATGGTTTCTTTGAGGATTTGCTGTTGGGGGATTAATTTTTTGAGTTCTAAATATTTCAGATAGGAGTCCCTTGTCTGTTGTATGGCTAGTGAAGTTCTCCCAATCCGTGGCCTTTCAGCTGATCTTGCTAGCTATGTCCTTTGCCATGCAGAAGCTCTGTAGCTTTATGCAATCCTATTTATCCAACCTTCACCATAGCTAAGATATGGAACCAAACCAGATGCCCTTCAGTAGATGAATGGATCAAGAAAATGTGGTATATATCTATATACAATGCAATTCTATGCTTCCATCAGAAAGAATGACACCACCTCATTCGTTAGGAAATGGAAAGACTTGGGGAAAATTGTATCAAGTGAAGTAAGCTAGACTCAAAGAAACATAGGTCCTGTTGTTTCCTTTATTTGCAAGAACTAGTGTACATCTAGGATAATCTAGCCAGAGAGGCTGTAAAGGCCCAATATGTACATATGACCATATAAGATGATGGTAAGTGAAATGAAGCCCAAGATAGAGACACAAGAGGTTTTTTATTACTGTTGTTCTTTTTTTCCCAGTATTTATTTTTTTTATTGTGAACATACTGTACAGAGGGGTTACAATTACATGGCCAAGAGAATGAGTACATGTCTTATCAAGCATTGCAGCCTCCTCCTCTGTTTACCCTTCACATCCCTTCCCAGACTCTCTCTCTCTCCAGCCCGCCACTCAACACTCCCCCCCCCCCCACCAAAGTTGTAAAGCTCATTTTCCACATGACAACTTGTACTTCTCATTGTTGAAACGGGCCCACCTGTATTCTTAAACGACTTGTTTTTCCCCTTCGCCTCCACAAATTATACCGACATCAAATATAGTGAAAGCAGGGGTTATAATGTGGGGGACGGGCATACAAAGCAACAAAGAAATAATCTTATAAATCTGTTAGAAACAAATGCATGAAAGAAAAAGAAACTTTTAAATACATATCTAAGGGTGCATTTTCCTAACATCACATTATCATACCTTTTCTGCTTGACTCATACATATACTACATATTGGAAAACGGGGAAACCATGGGACCTAGGTTTCTTTGGGCTTGGCTTACTTAACCTAATAACATTTTTTCCAAGCCTTTCAAATCCTCAAAGAAACAACGGCCCAATAAATAAGTGGGCTAAAGACTTATAGAGAAACTTCTCTGAAGAAGAAAGAAGGATGGCCAATAGACACATGAAGAAATGCGCAACCTCCCTAGCCATAAAACAAATGCAAATCAAAACAACATCGAGATACCACCTCACCCCAGTTAGAATGGCAAAAATCAAGAACTCTAATAACAACAGATGCTGGAGGGGATGTGGACAGAAGGGCACCTTACTTCTTTGTTAGTTGGAGTGTAAACTTGTTCAACCACTTTGGAAAGCAGTATGGCGGTTCCTCAAAAGACTTCACATAGAGCTCCCCTATAACCCAGCAATTACACTTTTGGGCATTTACCCAAATGTTTACAAACAAGACCACACTAAAGCTACCAGCACAACTATGTTTATCGCAGCATTATTTACCATAGCTAAGATATGGAAACAACCCAGATGCCCCTCAGTAGATGAATGGATCAAGAAAATGTGGTATCTATACACAATGGAATTCTATGCCTCCATCAGAAAGAATTACTGTTGTTCTTAATGTGAGATATGATGTTTTTGTTTCTTTTGTATGTTCTTCTACCATGGTATTACCCCTGTTGTTCCTGTATTTGATTTGGGTGCCCTGCATCTTGCTTATACAATTTTCTAATTTGGGGAGGGGAAAGGAAATACCAAAATGCCAAAAAAAGGACACAGGTTGACCCATTGTAACAATGAGATGTAGAAGATACTATGTTGAAAAAGAACTATAGAACTTCTAGGGTGGAGTATTGGAAGGGGAGGGGCAGAAAAGAGGAAATGAATTCAAGGTCCAGGGCCCCAGTTTAAGTCTCAGGTCCCAAATTCAAGGCGGAGATCCTCAATTAAATTCCCCTGGAAGTGAGTGCAAGTCAAAGGCTCAGAATTCAAGGCTCGGCCTGATAGTACAAATCCCAGGCCAAGAGTTTCAGGTTAAGGCAGGAAATTCAATTCCAGAGGTTGACTTCAAGGACAAGGCTGCAAGTCAAATTCCATTGCTGAAAGCTCAACTCCCAGGACCCAATTTCAAGTCTGAGGCTTATAGTTCAAGACCAGGGCTCCAGATTCAATGCTCAGAATGCAAATTCAAGTTCCAGACCCTGAGTTCAAGGCACGGACTCCCGAGTTCAAGGCCCAGACTGTGAGTTCAATGCCCAAGCCCAGAGTTTCAGGCCCAGGCTCTGACTGCAAGTCTCAAGCCTCCAGTTCAAGGCCTGGGTTATGAGTTTAAGGCCTGCTCTGAGTTCAAGTCCCCAGTCCCAAATTCAAGATCCAGAGCCCCTGTTCAAATAACAGGGGTCATGCTTTGAATTCAAGGCCCAGTTTCTGAGTTCACTGCCCAGGGCCAGAGTTTCAGGCCCAGGCTGAAACTCAAATCCAAGTGCAGGACTTCAAGACCCAGGTTGTGAGTTTAAGGCCCAGGTGTGAGTTCAACACCCAGGACCCACATGTAAGTTTCAGGACCCCAGTTCAAGTCCCAGGCCGTGAGCTCAAAGCTCAGTCTGTGAGTTCAAGACCCAGGGTTTTAGTTAAGAGCCCAGACTATGAGTGTAAGGTCCAGGCTATGAGTTCAAATCCCAGGCTCAGAGTTCAAGTCTCAGGCCATGAGAAAAATCCCTGGTTCTGAGTTCAAGACACAGGCCTTCTTGAGTTCTAGGTTCAGGGCCCAATTTCAATTTCCAGGCCCCAAATTCATGGTCCAGGCTGTGATTTCAAGACCCAATCTGGCAGTTCAATGTGCAGTCCCTGAGTTACAGGTCCAGATTATGAATTTAAGTTTCAGGCACCCAGTTCAAGACCAGGGTTATGAGTTCAAGGTGCTGGGCCTGATTCAATCCCCAGCCTGAGTTCAAGACCCAACACTGAGTTCATCGTCCTGGCAGTGAGTTCAAGGCCCAAGCCTCAAGTTCAAGTCCCAGGTCACCAGTTCAATGTCCAGGGCCCCATTTAACTACCATGCCATGAGTGCAAGCCCCAGGCCATGAGTTCAAGTCCCAGATCCTGCATTCATGGCCCAGGACAAGTTCTTGGCCCAGGCACACAGTTCAAATGCCGGGCTTAGATTTCAAGGCCAAGACCATGAGAGTAAGACTGAGACCATGAGTTTAAGGACTAAGGCCATGAGATCAAAGCCCAGTCCAGAGATTAAAGTCCCATACCCCCTTGCTGCCTGAGTTCAAGGTCCAGGGCCCAGTTCAAGTGCACGGCTGTGAGTTCAAGGCCCAGGTATTGAGATCAAGCTCCAGGGTGCCAGTTTCACTCCAGATCCAGGCCCAGAACCCCAGTTTAATGCTGAGGATATGAGTTCAAGACCAGGTCCCAAATTCAAGTCTCTGGCCAATAGTTCTATGCCCACACCCAAGATGAAGATTCAGGCTGTGAAATCAAGCCCCATGCCCTGAGTTCCAAGTCTAGGCCCCCAGTTCAAGTTCATGGCCCATGCCCCGAGTTTAAGGCTTCGCCTGATAATTCATGTCCCAGGCCTAAAGGTAAGACCCCTTCTGTAAGTTCAAGGCCCTATCCCCAACTTGATGTCCCAGGTCTCCCCTTCTGCCCTGAAGTCAAGTCCTTGGGCCCAAGGCCCAGGCAATGAGTTCAAGGCCCATTGTGGGAGTTCAATGCCTAGACCCAGAGTTTCAGACCCATGCTATGAGTTTATTTCCCAGGCCCTCAGTTCAAGGCTCAGGCCGCAGTTCAAGACCTAGGTTGTGAGGTCAGGGTCCAGGGCCCAATTTCAAGTCCCAGGCCCCCTCAGTCCAAGGCCCAGATCCCCAGTTCAATGCTGGGTTTGGGAGTTCAAGGCCCAAGCCCCTAGTTGAAGGTACAGGTTATGAGTTCAAGGAGCAAGCACAGAGTCCTAGTCCCAGGCCCTGAATTCAAAGTGTGGGCCCCAGTTCAACCAACACACCATGAGTTAAAGGCCCAGGCTGTTAGTACAAGGTTCAACTTCCAAATGTCTGGCCCAGCCTGTGAGCGCAAGTCCCAGATCCTTGCTTCAAGGCCCAGGACAAGTTCAAGGATCAGGTCTGGAGGTCAAATCCCAGGCTTTCAGTTCTAGGCCCAGACAGGAGATTGATGCCTAGGACATGAGTTAAAGTCCCACACCATGAGTTCAGTGCCCAGACCCCAATTGAAGTCCCAGGCCACTCTTGCCACCCAACAATTTTTCCAGTACATGTCTCAAATGTTCCAAGGAGAGTGGACTGTAACTGTCAATTGTAACACAAGACCCTTTCTTAAAACCATATTCAATAACCCCTTTGTTTTCAACTTATGTGAATTTTCCCCACATATATATGCTCCCACATATTTATAGTGGATTTGGCACAGTGATACACAACATACCTGATGCAAAAGGCAATACAATACTCTTTAAAGTATATTTTAGGAAGATACACCTTGTCAAAAATTGGGGTTAGGATTCCTATGCAATCAGGAGAGTTGAATTATTTGAGTACAGATGAGGAAGTTAAAGATGAGAGTATGTTGCTCATGTTTATTATTGGTGATAAAATGGGAAGATTTATGATCATGGGTATAGCTGAGCACCAAGCTTTCTCTTGGTTTATTCACCATTGCCCAATCCAAAATGCAAATTAATGACATTCTTAAATGTTATATAAATATGTTAATACATCCACCATATTATCTTTTCACCTGAAATTCAGCTTGATTTCAGACTGTGGACATAAACTGGTAACATGGTGAGATTCATTGTGCCTCTTTGCTATATTTAGGGTATTGATTACAAAATTGTTGTTATTAGTTTGATCAAAAACTCCACAATATTTGAAGATTGGAAGAATTGTGAGTAGAAAATTAATATTCTCCTAATTTCATCCTAGAGCTGTAGGAGAGACACAATTTTTGCTGTTGTGATTTGTAAGAAGACACATATGTTGATCCACCAGTTTTGATGTTTTCAAATGTCCTTTTCAGTAAACCTTTGTATACATTTGTGAATATATCTATAAAATCAATATTTGAGTAAACAGAGGCCAAAATTCTGAATATGTGTACATTTCTAAACTTTGATAAAAAATATAGAGCCTGCCACTGGTTCTTCATACATGAAATTCTATCAATGCAGGAGTTTGAGAACAAAGTAGCAGTTTTTGACACCAGTGGGGGCACCACTATAAAATGTGAAAAGCAGAAGAGGTGCTATGGCTAACCAACCAACCTACCCACCCACCCACCAGCCATCCAATCAACCGACTAACCCTCCAACCTACTACCCACCCACCAACATCCACTCAACCAACCAACTCACCAACCCAATCCCCACCCACCAATCACTCAATGAACCAACCAACCCACTGAAGTGCTATCAACCACACAGTCAACCACTCAATCAACTACCCAATCAACCCACCAACCAACCAAACAACAGATTGCCCTACCAACCAACCAATCCTTTATTCTGTGTGATGTCACCTCTGTGCCAATGGTCATCACAAAGCGATTCCTTCTTGTCATGAAATCCAAAGCTCTAAATCTAGTTCCAATCCAGTGATTGCCAATTATCTCTTACTCTCCCTTTTTCCTTCCTTCTCCACTTCTCCCCACAGGGCATCCTGAACCTTGTCCAGTGCTTCCTGCTCTCACTGGCCTTCCATGGTTGGATGAGCAGTAGCCTGGAGCTATGCCTGCCCCAGATGGTAATAATCCAGTGGAAGTCCATGTCCTCACTGGGGGCAATGCTGGTGGTAGAAGGAAAGGAAGAGGAGGAGGAGGAGAAGAAGCAGAAGGGCAGCTACCAGCCCCCTGTCCCTCCAACTCCAGCTGGGGCCCTGAGCACATGTCTGAAAGAGGCCCTGAGCATACTCTGGAGAAGGTAACTGACAAACACTGTCCACCATCAGCCTGTTTCCTGTTCCCTCACTAGAATAAATTTATCACACCTTCCTCCCACCCCATCCATTAGCCTTTAAATACCCCACCACATATACAGAGCTGGGATTACGGGTATGTGCCAGGCATTAGGCCTGGCCGCTAACTGTAGGCCTGGCCACTGTTACTATTGTGCTTTTCATTGTATGGTTGTTATTGTTGATATTATTATCATTGTTTTTATTATTATATTCATTGTTGGTGTTATTGTCATTATTATTAGTGGTGGTAGTATTGCCAGTCCTGTATGCTATCCCTGAGGTGCTTTTTTGTTCAAGGCTGGCACTCTACTGCTTGAGCCACAGCACCACCCCTTGTTTTTGAGGTGATTCATGGGATATGAGGGTATCATGGTTTCTTCTGTCCCAGCCTATTTCAAACCACTATCCTCCAGATCTCAGCACTGACACATACACACATATAAGCGCGCGCGGGCACACACACACACACACACACACACACACACACACACACACACACACACACACACACATGCAGTCACTGGCCATCTCTTATGCAGTGTAGGGTAACGGTCAGGGGCATTGCCCTACACTTCCAGGGTCCATGTACTCTTTCTTCTGGAAAATCTGACAACACAGAGGACAGCCGGTGAAGCCTTCCTCTTCTTCCTGAGCTCATGCACTGCCCTGACCCTTTCTCCTCCTCTCTCCTCCCCCAGGTTTAGAACCCAGTGCTTTGACTTTTTCACAGACAGCAGAACCCAGGAGGGGAACCAAGTTGGCTCAGATATCCCAGCCCAGAGGGACACGTGAGGGCTGTGAGCCAAGGAGCTAGCTCCAGTGTGCCATTTTCACAACTCCTCTCTCCCTTCTCCCTTCCTTCATCCCTTTATTTCTTCAATCCTTTCTCCCTCTTTTCCTTCCCTCTTCCCTCCTCTCCTCCCTTCCCTCCTTCCTTCATTTCTTCCTTCTTTCCTGTTTTCCTACCTCCCTTCCTTCACTCCCTCCTTCTTTCCTTCCTTTCTTCCAAGTTTGTTCCTCCATCCCTTCCTTCCCTTCTTCCTTCCTTTCTCCCTGCCCTCCTTCATCTCTTTCTTCCTTCCTTCTTTCTCTCTCCCTCCCTTTCTTCCCTCCAACCTCCCTTCCTTTTTCCTTTTTTCTTCCTCATTCCCTTCTTTCCCTCCTTTTTAATTCCTTCTTCCCTCCCTTCCCACCACTCCCTTTTTCCCTCCCCATTTCCTCCTTCCTCCTCTTTCCCTACTCTCCATCCTTTCTTCTTTGTCTTTTCTCCCCTGCTTCCCTTCTTCTCCTTTCTTCACTTCCTCTCTCCTTCCTCCCTGAGGTTTTCATCCTCTCTCCCTGAGGTTCCTCTCCCTGAGGCAAGAGAGAAATGACCTGGCCCTCTCTGGCCCATGCCATGGAAGAGAACTTTCCAGAACAAACCAGCCCTCTATGGACCACCATGGGCCTCCTCTATGCTCTCTCAGCTTCCCCCAGGGAGGAGCCTGGATGCTCCATTCATGAAGCAAATCCTCAGGAAAACAGTTCCAAACAAACAAGAAGAAGAAGCAAGTTGAGGCCTTGTCAAATTCAGGCCCTAAGATGAATTCCCAGGCTGTGAGTTCAGAGCTTCAGGCTCAGGTCTTGAGTTCAAACCTGGATGAAAATTCAAGTCCCAGGACCCCAGTTCAAGGCCCAAGATGTGAGTTCAAGGCCCAGGCCCCAAGTTCAAGTCACAGGTCCTGAGGTCTAAGCACAGGCCTGGAGATCAAGGCCCAGGTCATAAGTTCAAGACCCAGAGTGTGTGTTAAAGTCCTAGACCATGCATTTAAGGCCCAGGCCATGAGTTCATGTCCAGGTCCCGAGTTGAATCTCCAATCCCCAGGCATAGAGTTCAAGGATAAGCCTGGAAATTCAAGTCCCAGGTCCTGAGTTCAAGGCCCAGGCTCAAGTTCAAGACCTGGGTTGTGTGTTCAAGTGTAGGACCCGAGTTCAAGTCCCAGACCCCAAGTTCAAGGCCAAGGCCCAGAGTAGAATGCTCAGACTCTGAATTCTAGTCCCAGGAATGCAGTTCAAGTTCCAGGCCCTGAATTTAAGGCCCAGGCTGTGAGTTCAATGTCCAGGGCCCCAGTTCCAGTCCAGGCTATGAGTTCAAGGCCAGGCTGAGAGCTCAAGACCCAGAACCCAAGTTCGAATTTCAGGGTTGGAGTTCCATTTCCAGGCCTGAAGTTTTTCAAGTCTCAGTCTGAGAGTTTAAGGCAAGGCCCTGAGTTTAAGACCCAGGCAAAGAGTTCAAGGCCCAGGCCCCAAGTTCAAGTCTGAGGCCTGTAGTTCAAACACCAGGACCCAAGCACAAGGCCTGGGCCGGAAGTTAAATGGCCAGGCTATGAGTTCAAATCCTAGGCATGAGTTCAAGTCCCAGGCCCTGAGTTCAAGAATGAGGCCCAGAGTTCAGTTCCCAGGCTGTGACTTCAAAGCTCAGCATGTGAGTTCAAGGACCAGACTGAGAGTTCAAGTCCCAGTCTCAGACTTCAAGGCCCTGGCCCTGTGTTTAGGGCCCAGCCCCAAGATCAATTTCCAGGCTTTGGATTCAAGGCCTAGGCTTCAAGTTCCAGTCCCAGGCTGAGAGTTCTAGGCCTAGGTCGCGAGTTCAAGGTCCAGGACTCCAATTCAAGTCCCAGGCCTGGAGCTCACGTTCCAGGTTCCAAGTTCAAAGTTCAGGGCCTCAGGTCAAGTCCCAGCCCTTGAGTTCAAGACACAGGCCCTGAGTTAAAGGCCCAAGCTTTGATTTCAAGGCCTAGGCTTGAAGTTAAAGTCCAGGCCATGAGTTCCAATCCATACCCCAAATTCAAGTTCCTGGACAGGAGTTCAACACTCAGACTCTGAGTTCAAGTCCCAGGCCCCAAATTCAAGGTCCAGAAGGTGGGTTCAAGGCCCAAGCCATGAGTTTTTGGCAGGTCTGGGAGTTCAATCCCAGACTGTGAGTTCAAGTCTCAGGTTCGGAGTTAAAGACCCTGGCCCCAGTTTAAAGGCCCAGGACTCCAGTTCAAGGCCTGGGCACTGAGTTCAAGTCCCAGACTTCAAAAGCAAAGTCCAGGCCATGAGTTCAAGGTCCAGGGCCCCAGTTGAAGTTGCAGGCCAAGAAGATTTCAAGGCCCAAACTGAGAGCACAAGGCCCAGGACCCGAATTCAAGGTCCAGGCCATGAGATCAAGTCCAAGGATTTGCATTAAAGGCCCAGGCCATGAGTTCAAGGCCCAGGCCCAGAGTTTCAGGCCAAGGCTATGAGTTCAAGTACCAGGTCCTGAGTTCATGGACAAGGCCCCAAGTTGAAGTCCCGGGCCCCAAGCTCAATGTCCTGAGTTTGAATTTAAATACCAGGCCCTGAGTTAAGGCCAAGGCCCTGAATTCAAGGTACAGTCCATGAGTTCTAGTCCTAGGCCCTGAGTATGAGGTCCAGGTTCTCACTACCAGGTTCAGGTCCTGAGATTTACACTCAGACTGTCAGTTTTAGTATCCAGCCCAACCCATCAGGCCACTAGTTCAAGGCACATGATACAAATTGAAGTCCATGCTGTGAGTTCAGGGACCAAACCTGAGTTCAAGGCCCTGGCTGGGTTTTCAAGGCCAAGTCATGCGTTCAACTCAGGCCATGAGTTGAAGGCCCAGACTTGAGTTCAAGAACAGGGCTGGTATAGTAATCAAAACAGCTTGGTACTGGCACAAGGAGAGACCTCATCACCAATGAAATAGAATTGAAAACCCAGAAATGAACCCACAGACCTATAGCCACCTAATTGTCCATAAGAGAGCTAAAAAAATAAAATGGAAGAAAGATAGCCTCTTCAGTAAATGGTGCTGGCAAACTTAGTTAATCAGTTGTGGGAAACTTAAAGCTAGATCCTTATTTATCATCCTTGGAGTCAAAACAGACACCCGGGAAACATTACTAGAAGGAATTGAAGAAACCCTAGGTCTCCTTGGCACAGGCTAGAATATTCTTAATAGAGACTCAGAAACACAACATAGCAAAGAAAGGTTGGACAAATGGGATTGCATGAAGCTGCAGAGCTTCTGCATGGCAAAGGACATGATTAGCAAGATCAATAGAAAACCCATGGATTGGGAGAAGATCTTCACTAGCCATACAATGGACAAGGGTGTCATATCTAAAATATACCTGGAACTCAAAAAATTAAATTCCCCAACAAAAAATCCTCAAAGAAACAACTTCCTAATAAATAAGTGGACTAGAGGCTTATAGAGAAACTTCTATGAAGAGGAAAGAAGAAGGGCCAATAGATACATGAAGAAATGCTCAACCTCCCTAGCCATAAAAGAAATGCAAATCAAAACAACATTGAGATACCACCTCACCCCAGTTACAATGGCTATAGTCAAGAACTCTAATAACAACAGATGCTGGAGGGGTTGTGGCCAGAAGGGAACCTTAGTGCATTGTTGGTGGGAGTGTAACCTGTAGAACCACTTTGGAAAGCAGTATGGAGGTTCCTCAAAAGACTCCCCATAGAGCTCTTCTATGAGCCAGCAATCCCACTTTTGGGCATTTACCAGCACAACTATGTTTATCGCAGCATTATTTACCATAGCTAAGATATGGAACCAACCCAGATGCCCCTCAGATTATGAATGGATCAAGAAAATGTGGTATATATGCACTGAAATTCTATTCCTGTATCAGAAAAAATGACATTGCCCCATTCGTTAGGATATGGAAAGACTTGGAAAAAATTATATTAAGTGAAGTGAGCCAGGCCCAAAGCAACATAGGTCCCATGGTTTCCCTTATTTGCAATAACTAGTATATGTCTGAGACAAGCAGATAAGGTCAGATAAGATGGTGTTAAGTGAAATGAACCCCCAGATAAGGACACAAGTGGTTTCTTCTTTCTTGGTATTGTTTTAACATATTGATTGGATACCATGTGAATTTTGTGTTGTTTTGTATGTGCTTCCCCATGGAATGAACCCTGTTTTCACGGTATTTGATGTTGGTATAATTTGTGGAGGGGAAGGGAAAAAACAAATTGTTTAAATAGGGGTTCAAGTGGACCCATTGCAACAATGAGATGTAGAACACACTACATTGAAAATCAAACTTTACAATTTAGGTAAGGGGGGAGGGTAGTTGTGGACATGGGTGGGAAGGGACGGTAGGGGAAAAACAAAGAAGGAGGCAACAATGCTTGAAAAGAAATGTACTCATTACCATTCTCTTGTAATTGTAAGCCATCTGTATAGTATTTTCACAATAAAAAACAAAAACTTATTTAAAAAAAGAAAAAAACAACATGGCAGGTTGGTTAAGGCCCAGGCTGTAAGTTCAAAGCTCAGGCTGTGAATTGAAGCTTCATGTCACGAGTTCAAGGCCCAGCCCCTGAGTTCAAGTCCCAGGCTCTGAGTTCAAGGCCAGGCCCTGAGTTTAAGGACCAGACCCTAAGATTTAGGCCCAGGCTTCAAGTTCAAGTCCCAGACACTGAGTACAAGACCCAGGCTTTGAATTCAAGGCTCAGGTTTTGAGTTCAAGTTTCAGGCAGTGAGTTCAAGAACCAGGGTGTAAGTTCAAGTCCCAGGCCAAGAATTCAAGGCCAAGTCCACAAGACTTAGCCCCAGACTGTGAGTTCTAGTCCCAGGCCAAGACTTTAAGGGCCCCAGGCCCAGCGTTCAAGGCTCAGGGTGAGAATTCAAGTCCTAGGTCCTGAGTTCAAGGTCTAGACCTGAGTTCAAGGCCCAGGCTGGGAGTTGAAGGTCCAGACCATAATTTCATTTCCCAGGCTGTGAGTTCAAGATACAGGCTGCAAGATCAAGTCGAGGCCATGAGTTCAAATCCCAGGCTGTGAGCTGATGGACCACACCCTGAGATTTAGGCCCAGGCTTAAAGTTTAACACCTAGGTTCCAAGTTCAAGGCTCAGGTCTTGAGTTCAACACCCAAGCTGCAAGTTCAAGAACCAGGGTGCAAGTTCAAGTCCCAGACCCTGAGTTCAAGTTCCAGGCTAAGAATTCAAGGCCTCATCTTCAAGTTCATGACCCAGACCTGAGTTTACGACCCAAACTGACAATTCCAGACCCAGGCTGTAGGTTCAAGTCTCAGGCCATGAGTTGAAGGCCCAGGTCATCAGTTAAAGACCCAGATCCTAAGTAAGTTCAACTCCAAGATGTGAGCTTAAGGCCTAGGCTGTAAGCTCTATACCCAGGATCTGAGTTCAAAGCCAGGCCCCAAGCCATAGGTCCAGTCTGCTAGTTCCAGTCCCAGAACCAGAGTTCAAGGCCAGATTGCTACTTCAAATTCATGTCCTAGCTCTTGAGTTCAATGACCAGACCTGAGTTCAAGGCCTGGGCTGGACCTCAAAGTTGAAGCCACTAGTTCAAGGCCCAGGACATGAGTTCTATTCCCAGGCCCTGAGTTCAAGGTATAGGCCATGAGATCAATTCCCAGGCCAAGTGTTCTAGTCCCAGGCTGTGAGTTCAATGCCCAGGTCCTGATTTCAAGGCCCAGGCCTTGAGATTTAAGGCCCAGGCTTTCAAGTTCAAGCCCATGCTCCGTTCAAAGCCCAGGCTTTGAATTCAAAGCTCAGGTCTCAAGTTCAAGGCCTGGGCTGTGAGCTCAAGTATCAGGATGCAAGTTCAAATCCCAAGCCTTGAGTTCAAGTCCCAGATCTGAGTTCAAGACAAAGTCTGGGTGGTAAAGGCCCAGTCTATAAATTCAAGGCTCAAGCTGTAATTGAAGTCCAGGCAGGTCAAGAGTTCAGGGCCTGAGTTAAAATCCTCGGCAGTGAGTTTTAGGCTCAGGCCATGAGTTTAAGCCCCATTCTCCAAGTTCAAGGCCCATGCTGTGAGTTTAAAGTCCAGGCCATGGGTTCAAGGCTAAGGAAGTGAGTTCAATGTCCAGGACCCCAGTTCAAGTCCCGGGCCCTGAGTTCCAGGCCCAAGACCCGAGTTCATGGTCCAGGGCTTGAGAGTTCAAGTGCTCCGCAGAGATAAGGGCAAGGCCCCATGTTCCAGACCTGGGCTGTGAGTTCAAGGCCCAGGTTTCATGTTCAAGGCTCAGGCCCTGAGTTCAAGAACTGGGCTCAGAGATCAAAGCCCAGGCTTCAACTTCAAGGCTCAGGCCATGAATTCAAATCCCAGGCTTTGAGTTCAAGTCCCAGGTTGAGAGTTTATGACCCAGGCTGTAAGTCCAAGTCCGAGGAATTGAATTTAAGGCTCAGGCCTTGAGTTTAATGCCCAGGCCTCAAGCTCAATTCCCAGGTTTTGACTTCAAGTCCCAGGCTGTGAGTTTGAGGCCCATACTTCGAGCTGATTGCAGGTAAAGTCCCAGACCAAGAAATCAAGGCCTAGGCCCTGAGTTCAAGGTCCAGGGTCCCAGTCTCAAGTCCCAGACCATGAGTTCAAGACCCAGGCTGTATGTTCAAGGCCAGGACCCAACTTCAAGTCATAGGCCCCAAGTTTAAGTCCAAGTCCCAGGCCCAGAGTCAAGGTTCAGAACCTCAGGCCTCAAGTTCAAGGCCTGGGCTCTGAGTTAAATTCCCAGGCTTTGAATTCAGTGCCCACTAGGCTGTGAGCTGAAGGTCCAGACTTTAAGCGCAAGGCCTGAGCAATGAGTTCCAAACCTAGCCCCAACTTCAAGTCCTAGGCCATGAATGGAAGTTCAGATCTTCATGCTAGGGTGTGGGTGGAGGGGAAATGAAAGGAAGAAATGATGTAGGGATAGATGCTAGAACATAGATGATAGGTAAGAGTAGGAAGAAGGAAGAAAGAAGTGTAGAAAGGGAGAGAAAAAGGAAGGGAGGGAAGGAAAATAAGGAAGGAAGGGAAGAAGGAACTAAAGAAGGAGGGAAGGCAAAGAAGGGCAAGGAGGAGGAGGAAAAGGAAGAAGAGGAGAAAGAGGAAGAGGTGGACAAGAAAGGAGAAAAAGGAGAAGAAGCCAGAAAGAGGGGCTGGGAATATGGCTTGTGGTAGAGTGCTTGCATGCCTGAAACTCTGGGTTCAATTCCTCAAGTGTGATATTGAATACTGACATAGTATGTTATTGATATTCATAGTATTGTTATTGATAGTGAACTAATGTGGTGTGTTATTGACCGTTAACATAGTGTGTACTGACATAGTGTGTTATTGAGTGCTGACCTAGTGTGTACTGGCATCATGTGCTTTTAACCGCTGAGAGAGTGTGTACTGACATAGTGTGCTATTAAATACAGACATAATGTGTTGAATATTGATATGGTAGGCCATTAAATAGAAACATATTGGGCTGGGAAGGTGGCTCAGTGGTAGAGCGCTTGCCTTGCATGCATGAGGCCCTGGGTTTGATTCCTCGGCACCACATAAGCCAAAAAGAAAAAAAAAACCGGAAGTGGTGCTGTGGCTGAAGTGGTAGAGTGCTAGCCTTGAGCTGAAGAGCTGAGGGACAGCACCCAGGCCCAAAGTTCAGGCCCCACGACCGGACCCAAAAAAATAAAAAATAAAAATAAATAAATAGAAACATACTAAACATATGTGTGCTGTGAAATAATATGAAATGTTAAATTAGGAGTTAGAAGTTAGGGGCTGGAACTATGTAATGGATAGATAAAACACACCCAGGGAGCCATCACCAAGGCAACCAGCCCTCATCCGTAACCAGACTCAGCCAGAGGCAAGCCAGTTCCACCCTCATCGATAACCAGACCTGACCAGAAATGAAGCTTTCACCAAGACAGCCCTGGTAATCAGCCATAGCCAGAAATGAAGGGACAAACTAAAACATATAAAAACTCAGGGCAACAGAGACCCAGTGAGATGACCTCCACTAGTGAAGTAACTCCACGTCAGACCGAACCTCCTCTAGAGGCTGCCCTGGCAAGGCAGCCAATTCTCCCTTCAGAGACTGGAAGGAGCCTGGAGGACACTCTTGGTGGACTCCCCTTGACCTCTGGACCAAGTAACATGACACGTGAGCTTCCCTGGGTGTAGGACATGCTTAGTAGAATTAGGCCTAGAAGGCAGTTATTGGTATGGATGGTATTTGAAGTGATTAACTAAATGAAGTGAAACTATGAAGTGTAAGTGTGCTGCTATTGATGTGCAAACTCATCACAGGTTCAAAGCTAGCCTGGGCAAAGAAAGGTCCCTGTGAACTTGCCATGTCTAATCCACCAGCAGAGTGCTGGAAATCAGAGTTGTTTTGGAGATCAAATGGTCAGAGTGCTAGACTTGAGCTGAGGGACAGCATTCAAACCCAAGTCCAAAAACTGACCAAGGAAAGTGCCAAAGATGCATTTATCCCAGCCTGGACAAAGGCACTCCTGGGACACTGGCAATAATGGAACACACCGAGATCCACACCCACCATCCCCTTAATATCAAGGGACCAGAGTCATTTTCAAAAATGAGGCTGGATTCACATGCAGAAAACTAAAAGTGGACCCCAGCCTATCACCATGCACCAACATCAACTCAAAATGGATTAAAGACCTTAACATTAAACCTGAATCTCTGAAACTACTGCAGGACAGAGTAGGAGAGACACTTGAACTAATAGGCACAGGAAGGAACTTCCTGAACAGAGTCCCAGGGTCACAACAAGTTGGAGAGAGACTCGACAAATGGGACTACCTTAAAATAAAAAGCTTCTGCACAGATAAAGCTATCACAACCAAGCTAGAAAGACAACCAACTAATTGGGAAAAAATATTTACCAGCAATATATCAGACAAGGGGTTAACATCCTGTATATACAGGGAACTCAAGAAACTAATCCCTCCCAAACCTAACAAACCAATTCCTAAATGGGCAAGGGAACTAAAGAGGGACTTCTCAAATGAAGAAATAAAAATGGCAAAGAAACACATGAGGAAATGTTCATCATCCCTGGTGGTGAAGGAAATGCAAATAAAGACAACCCTGAGATTCCACCTTACCCCAGTCAGAATGTCCCACATCCACAAATCAGCCAACGACAAATGCTGGAGGGGATGTGGAGAACGAGGAATGCTATTACCCTGCTGGTGGGAATGTACACTTATACAACCACTTTGGAAAGCAGTCTGGAGGGTCCTTAGAAAGCTAAAGATTGACCTCCCTTACGACCCAGTCATACCACTTCTAGGCATCTACCCTGAACAACAGGAACCAATATACAAGGACACATGCACCTCCATGTTTATTGCAGCACTGTTCGCAATAGCTAGGATATGGAAACAACCTAGATGCCCCACCACAGATGAATGGATCCAAAAATTGTGGTATCTATACACAATGGAATATTATGCAGCCATTAGAAATGACAAAATAATGGCATTTGCAGGGAAATGGATGGAGCTAGAAGGAATCATGGTGAGCGAGGTAAGCCAAGAATGAAGAGACAAACAGTACATGGTCTCCTCCCTGATAAGTGGATGATAAATCCAAAATGTTAGGTGATATGACAAAACTAACAGGACTTAAGAAACAAAGAACTCCCACTCATCTGGTTGAACCACTACCAAATATCCCCATGCTGCTGATCACATATATGGTATATAACATGTGAGCACCGTTATATATTACAGACTGTGATAGACAATTTGCTCCAGGAAAGTGAGAATGAACTTGTGACTTTAAATGAGCATCATTATTCCACAATACTGTGAATTTCCGGAAATTAAGTAATCACTTAATCACAATCAAAAAAAAAATAACCTCAGGGAAGGGAGGGAGGAAGGGGATGGTAGGGGGAAAACAATGGAGGGGGTAACAATGTTCAAGAGGAAGTGTACTCATTACCTCACTCATGTAACTGTAACCCTCTGTATAGTATCTTTACAATAAAAAAATTTTAAAAAAAATGAGGCAGGATTAAAAAAGTAGAGGTACGCAACATGTGGAGACTGCACTTGTGTTGGAGGCCCAAACCTTCTAGGTCTGCCTATAAAAAAATCTAATTTTATTTTTTAAAAAGAGCCACTTCCTAAGCTGCTTTAAAAACCAATGGGACTCTAGCCTGCAAGAGCCATTGTACAACCATGAAGAAACTGGGAAATTTCAAAGTCAGAAATTAGGTTAAGCTTCTTTAGCCAGTTTGTGCAAAAATTGTCAAGTACCCCAGCAGGAGGTGTGGCTACCTGAGCTGCTGGGAACATTGCTGCTGCTGTCCAGCCCATCTCTTCTCATCTAGAGAATCCTGTTTGGGTAAACTTCAAAAATGGATTGACATCAACTGTGGAGGAGACTACCGTATCCTCCTGATGACCTCCACCATGGTCAAAGTGGACTGTATTCTTGCCTGACTCCATCACCTGCAGCAGATTCCTGGTAAAAGACTGCTAGGCATTGTATAATCTAAGACTTTGGTTTCAGGACATTCTTTTTGAGGGACATAGATTTGTAAATCATACCCTGCCCGACCTCAAAAAAAAAAGTTCAAAGTAAAGTCCCCTGACTATATGGATCATATTAAAGTTGGATCATATAGATCCAACTTTAATGCTGGAGACTCCATAAATTACAGGAGTAAATAACCTATGAAAAATGTTGGCTCTCTTAGAGAAAAGCAATTATTTGATTTCATATACATAAGAAAAAATGGAGGAATGAAGCAAGGAGATCAGGCCTGGCCATCACCATATTGGCCACATGGTGGATTGTGGAGGCTGGCATCTTGTCTTCATGCTGGGGGAAGAAAACTCCCTGCCCATCACCTGATTCCCAGGTGCTGGGTGTGCCCAGATCCTTGGAGGCAGGGGTGAGCATTGGCTGATAAATTATTGAATCTGTGAGTCCAATGTCTGGGACTGAGAATTTCCTATGGATCTGTCCCCTGCACTGACCATATTTAGGCCCAGACCAGCCTAGCCACCAGGATGCCATGCCACGTGTGTCTCTGTGATACTTTCCTGTGTCCTGTCTCCTGGCTCATCTCCTACAGTCATCATGGTGTCCTAATTCAGCTCTCCACTGAAGCTGAGTTGGCTTGTTGGTATTGTTTTTGTTATTACTTTTCTCTTTAGCATGATTCCTAACTGTGTTATGTGTATTTGTGTGGTGCAGGCCTTCGTAACAAGAGGCAGCCTACAGCCTGCTAACTGTATAATAAAGACTCTGATATTCTATATTTCAAAATGTGGCATCTGGGATGATTTACTTTACAACAAGGGGAGGCTGGGTATATGCAGGTGAAAACTACAAAAGCAGGAGTTTTACTTTATATCCTAACTTTAGCTTTTTGCAAGCAAGCAAATGGGTACAGATGCTGAATATTTGTAGTCAGCCTGGCAAGTGATAGTTTTGGTTTTAAAAACTAGGTGTTGAAAAGCGCAATCCACAGGGAACATTGTCTGAATTCTCTGGCTTTTCTGAGATTCTTGGTCTTCACCTTAAACATATGCAAGCCTTCAGGTTTTGCTTTTGTTTTACTTTCCCTGAAATCAAAAGTTCACCATCATTGGATCAGTTCCCTGAAGGCAAAAGTAGACTGGGAGTAACCCCTGGGACAATTCCCAGGCACAAACCCCAGGGACAAAACCAGGGGATAGATTGCTACATTTCCAACGCCCCTTTGGGAAGTTCCTGAATCGCTGACACTTTGCTCCCCTGATTCAGAGGAAGGTACAAATTCTGGAGCACTAGGATTTTAATAGATTGCATTTGCTCTTGAATATACTTCATGAGGCAGTTTATGAGGAAAGGGCCAATGTTCAAAGTCAAAAGTGAAAGAGTCAGAGAATATGCCATGGAAGTTATCAGGGTAGTTGACCCCAAAGACCAAGAGAATAGGATGAACAACAGCCGTCCCAGTCCTGCTTTCATGTGTACTTCTCTTTTTAGTTGTTTCTAACCTCAACCAGAGTTTCTCTAATCACCTCTGAGTCATTGGCATAGAACTAGCAGTCTTCACCTAGTGCCATTCAGAGTTCCCCCTGGCTCATGGAAAGTAAGTCCAGTCCTCTTCTGGTTTGGAGTGCTACCTCAGCTGAAGGGTTTATTTGTCTTTCTAGAGGACCCAGTGTGGTTTCTAGTTTTTCTGAGTCAATGGCAACCTAGGAACTTAAATCCTTGAAGGCCTGATCTACTTTGGTCAGAGCAGTAGCTCCTATGGTGATAGAGCCAGCCACTTCCATAGTTGCTAGGAAGGGAATGAAGATTGGGACTGCTCATTTTTGTCAGAAGCTGCTGTTTTCTATCCCCATATGGATCCTCCCTTCCTCACCATTATAGATAAACACCTGGGGAAGGATGTGTATACGGATGTGTACGAGGTCAGTGGTAAGGTCCTGAGTCATGCCTATAGTATAGCCAAACCAGGTGTCATAGACCAGGGAGCATAGAAAAACTTTTGTCTCCTCACCAAGTTGTTACACAAAAGACTCTATGGGGGAGTTTTCTACATCATAGTCAGCTGTAACCAGTAGGCCTCCTAGAGTAATAATACAAAGATGGCTGCAATCACAACTTGCAGAACCAATATGAGTTAGTGTTTGGTTAACCCCTCAACATACATAATAAGGAGGTCTGGAATCTATGTGAAGCCAACAATCTTGTTTTATGTTGGCTCTGTCTTATCTAGGAATCTGTGAGTTTGTCTAGCATAGTTTATCATTGCCTCATCCTGTTCTCCTTTCCTGGGGAAGTCAGGCAGCGTATGCTCACTCAGATGATGGGGTGTGGCTATTTTCATTCTGAGACATTATTTAAGGGTCCTATGGGCTGAGTCTCCTGTGGGAGAAGCCTCTTTTGAATGGTAAAATGATCTCCAGGGTCGGTTCCTTCCATGTACAGACTTATTCTCCAGAATTTTATGGTCTCTCATATGGAAGGCTTTCTCTCTGATGGTGAAGGGACTGCTTTTGCAGTTATCAGAGGTTCTTGTGAACTGATTAACCCACCCATCAGCACTAAGGGTAATGATTAAATACTTGTTGTATATGCTACACCTCCCTGTCTCTACTTGGATATATGAGTCCTCATGTTTCCATGAGGCTTCTGTCTCACAATTCCAAGTGCTATGATGTCTGCCATAGTCACCTGGTGGGGCAGGTTTTGTACCCCCAAGGCTCCATGGGGTATACATAGATTTGGTTATCTGTATAGTTCTCATCATCATGATCAAGATTTACATTCACCAATTTTCTCCTCTCAATTAAGCCACACAGTTCTGTTCTAAAATTGGAATGGAATTTTGTCATTCTATTGTTTATCATTCACAAATTTACCACCACCAGTTTTTCTGATATTCCAGTCCCATTTTAGCGGTCTTGCATTTTTAGGGTCTTGCATTCCAGGTCCAGATCCCAGCTTGGGCTCCCTGTTATCAGGCTAGGAAGATGCTGGCAGAAATGAATGCTATAATGTTAATTTTAGAATGCACTTGGTAAGAGAAGTGGAGGCCTACAATAGAGGATTTCAAAGGGAGAAAATTTAAATTTATATGGGGTATGCCAAACCTGTTAGACAGTCATAGGCAGGAGGGTCAGCCAGTAGCCGCTATGAGTTTAGTCAAAGTTTCCTTTAAGGTCTGACTCATTCTCTCTACCTCTTCTGAGGTCTGTGGTGTATATGCAACTTCCAGTTGATACACAGGGTTTGGGGAATCAATTTAGTGACACTGGCCACAATTCCATTATCTGGCCAATCCCCTGTGGGAGACCATGTGGTACTATTCTATGCAGAAGCTTTCCTACAACTACCTGTGTTGTCTCTGACTTTTTGGGAAATGCCTCTACCCATTCCGAGAAGGCTGGATCCACATCTATGAGAACAGGCATATATTTATATCCATATTTCCCTGGTTTTACCTCTGTGAGGTCTACTGGTACTGTCCCTGTTGCTCACACCCCTTTTGTGCAGGGGGTCTGGTTGCTGTTAACCTGTTGACAGATCACACATCTGGAGAGTACACTGTGGATCATGCTTTTACATCCAGAATGTGAAAAGCCCTTGTAAGCAGCTGGTACAATTTGGTCTCACCTAAATGTATGCTTTGGTGCATTTTTTAAATCAGTGTCCATCCCAGGGCTGGGAGAAGAAAATGTCTTTTGTCCCCCAGCATTTTCTGTCCTCGTTGGAGGGTTTCCAAAGGCATCTGTTTTTCTATCTGGAAGTCTGCCTCTGAATATTCAGGGTGTTTGGGGTCTTGTTTCACAGTCCATTTTTCCTTTCTTGGTGAGCTCTGGACTTGTATGCAGGAAGTTTTAACTTGAGAGCAATGAATCCAATGATATTTCCACCACCATTACTGTCAGTATACTAAGGAACACTGTGTAAGGTCCAGTCCACTTGGGCTCCAATACCAGCAAGCAAGGATCCAGGAGTGTTTGGAGTCTACTGGCTGATGAGTACTAGCCACAAGATGGTGTCAGTATAGGAAACTCCAGATAATGGGTTATTGCCAACAGGTCAATTGGTTTTACATCTTGTGTGGCTGCCTCCCACGTGGCACGGTCAGCTATGTGGTTTCCATCCGCCTCTGGGGAGCTGATATTTTGGTGTCTTTTGCAATGCACACTTGCCACTTTCTTGGGTACCCATATGGCTTCTAGCAGAGCTGGGATTCCTCCTCATTTTTTATGTTTTCCAACTGATGTTAACAGGCTATGTTCCCTGTAGATTGTGGCATGCACATGGGCAGTAGCAAAAGCATATTGGCTGTCCAACTATATGTTTGCAGTCTTTCCTCCACTGTACCTCAAAGCTTGAGTCAGTACAATGAGTTCTGTTTGTTGAGCCTAGAAGCCCTTTGAAAGGGTCTAGGCCCACAGAGTCTGGACTCTAGAAACCACTGCTGCCCTAGCATACCTTGTTTCATCCAGGACATAGCTACTCCCATCAGTGAGTAGTGTCTCATCTGAATTGGGCAAATGAGCATCCATCAGATGCTCTTGGAGGAGAGTGATGAGTTTCATGCTCCTGTTTGGATAAATCTCAATCTTGGGTGGCCCAGAAATGATATTGGGTGGCAAATGATATTGGGTGATTCTGGAGATTGACAACCATCAACCTGTTGGTACATGCAGGAGAGTCTCAACTGCATGAGGGGCTACCAGTTGCAAGCCCTGCCCCAAGATGAGTTTCTCAGCCTCCATTATAAGCAGGGAGTTGGCTGCAACTACATGGAGGCAAGTGGGCCAGCCAGCAGCAACTGGATTGATGCGTTAGAAAAGTAGGTGACTGATTGCTTCCATGGTCCTAACACTTGAGTCAAGACTTCCTTAGCTATACCCTTTCACTCCACCACATGAAGATAGAATGACTTTTGTCTCTTGGTTTTTGGAGTGGGAATTTGGATGATGAGGGTGCTGTCTCCTACCCTTCAGTTCATGGCCCAGGTAAATGGCCTGTGCTATGCCTAGTTAAGTCTTCTTAGCACCCTGGTGCCTGAAACACAATACCCCAGCCTTCCCTGTACCTTCCCTGTACCTCAGTGGTAGCTGACAGGAGGATGTGGTCTACCTATTATAAGAGTCACCTCTTAGTGGGATGTACGAAACTCACTCAGATCTTGACTAAGGGCCTCATTAGAAAGGGTAGGTGAGTTTTTAAAACCCTGTGGCAACCAAGTCCAAATTGGCTGCCCCAAGTAACCTTCATTTGGGTCTTTCCATTCAAAGTGAAGATTGACTGGCTAGCTTTCACCAGAGGGAGGCTAAAGAAAGCATCTATTATGTCCAGAAATGTGTAGACCACACTATCAGGTGTCAGGAGCCTTAAGAGAGTATATGGAGAATATATGTAGGTGGAATGGTCTCTATCCATTTGTTAACCTCTCTTAGGTCCTGGATTGGCTGCTAATCATTCGTCTCAGGTTTCCTGAGTAGCAGGAGTGGTGTATTCCAGGGGCAATGAAAGGGCACTAGGATGCCTGCTTCTCTTAGTCTGTTGATGGGAATGGATATTCCTTTCTTTGCTTCCTGGGACATTGGATAGTGTTTGACCCAGACTGGAAGGGCATTGATAGTGAGCTGCACAATGGGTGACCAGTATTTAGCCAGCCCAGACAGGTTTGTTTTTCTGTCCACACCTGGGGGATTTCTACCTGGAGTTCCTTGATAAGGGGCATGGGGTTCTCTTGAAATGGATCTTCCATGAGTAAATACCCTTCCTCAAGGGGACAGCTAACAAGAATCTTGATGGGAAATCTGACCCCTGGAGTCACCTCAGTCCCATCCTTCTGGAAAGAGGTGGTGGCTCATAATTTCTGGAGCAGATCTCTTCCCATTAGAAAGAGCCAGTCCGGAATCACTAGGAACAAATGAGTAACTGTCCCTTTCCCTAATTTAGCTCACCTGGCTATTGTCCATGAGTACAAGTCAATTTTTCCAGTAGCACCTTGATTTTTAAGCCAATTGGTGGATAAGACTACCCTTAGTTACTTCAAGACTGTGTATGAAGGTTCAGTGTCCACCAGAAAATTGACCTTTCTCCCACTACTTACATCATTACCATGGGTTCCCAGCAAGTTTGAAACCCCACCCCATTAGTCCTTGAAGGTCAGAACTTGTATTTCCTTTTATTTCTTTTCTGGGCATTTATGCTTCCAGTGAACTTGTATCTTACACTAGGGATACTTGTTTCTCTTTAATGGGGACCAAAGAGGTCAGTGCTTCTCTCTTTCCTTGCGTTGTAAGTCTTTTCTTTCTCCACCTCTAGATTTTTCCTTTCCTGCTCTTTCAACTGCACTCATAGCTGCTAGCACAGCTCAAGAGATTTTTCTCTCCTAGTCCCTCTCTGCCACTTTCTGTTTTGCTCTTTTCTATTCCTTTTCTTTCTCTTCCTTGTTTACAAAAAACTACTAAGCTATTTTCATCAACTCTGACATAACTTTCCCCTCAAAGCCTTCTAACTTTTGGTGATTCCTCCTGATATCTGGGGCCGCCAAGTTGATATTACGTGCCTATTCTCAGAGGCCTCTGGATCTAGGGGAATATAAGTAGGGTAAGCCTCCTGGAGGCACTCTAAGAAAGCTGAAGGGGATCCATCTGATTCCTGAAGAACTTCTCCTACCTTAGACATGGTGGTGGGCTTTCAAGCAGCTGCTCTCAGTCCCATTATCAGAACCTGGCAGCAATTGGTGATAGCCTCCCTACTGTGATTGGTGGTGTAGTCCCATACTGTGGGATTCAGAGGAAGGACATCTCCTGATGGCCAGGATCTGTGGCAGGATGTCCATCCATATCCAAGACAGCCTTGAGTGCTCCCTGCCTGATGCAGTCCCGTTCCTCTGCCGTGAACAGATAATCATCCCCAGTGAGTTGGTGGATGAAAAGCATGAACTCCAGAAGCTCAATAATAGCTTGTGGCTGTTGAGAAAATGCAAGAATATGAAGCATCCAGTTATCTAGGTCAGAAGTAGAGAGAGGAACATAAACTGTGTGATTGGTTCCACCCTCAGGGGAGAGGAGTTGGGGAAGAGACAAAAGGCCTACAATATGGTTCTTATTTTTACAATTTCTACTCCAAACACCATATTTTAAATAGCTTAGATCAAGTATTTACAAGTGAATTTCTATCAGCAGAAATTAGTACATGAAGCAAATAAACAGTATAATAGGTTAATTTTTCATAATTGGATTTATAGTTTCTTTAATTATAATTAACCTTTGTTCTTTTATTTGCTATAAACAGATCACCATAACAATAAAGTTGCTCCCATTCCTTCTCATAGATCTCTATCCATCATAAGTTTATGGAGCTTAAAATATCCTATTTAAGAGTGAGAATTTATAAAGAACGTTCATTCGTTTTAGGTAGAGTAATTGTGGACCGAGGGTAAAGAGTATACTTCCTGGTTCTTTTTCCTAATAGAGCTTTGACAACTATCTATAGTATGGTTACTTCACTTCATCTAGTATCAAAGAAAATTTAGACAGAAATTTGGAAGAGGTAATCAATATATCATGGCAGTAATGGATATAAGTAATTATAATTAAATTAGAATTATAATGATAGTGCTAAAAAACCATAAGAAGGATTGAGAAAACTAACAGTGGGTTATCTGAACAAATTAACAAAATTGATAGACCCTTAACAAATCTGAGCTGAGCAAGACAGAGAGAGACAAAGTGAGAATATCCAAATAAATGAAACCAGGGATTATATGTAGAAACTCATAAAAGTTAAGATTCAGGAGAGGATAAGGAAATACTGGGAAAACCCAGCAAAATAAAGACCAGGACAAAAATTATTCACAGGTGGTTTTTGTAAGTCCTTCAAAGGACAACACACTATAGTTTTCCCAAAAATCTTTAATGAAACAGACAGGGAAAGAGAGATCACTACAAACTGTGTGAGGCCAGAAGACTGCTCATCAAAAAACCTTATATGGACTCACCAATGAAAGGCTGTGGACACATTTCTTGCATGAATATGGATGTAAAACTTTTCAATAAACATCTTGATAGCTGATATGAAGAACTAATAAAAAAAAAAAAACCCAAAAACTCTGACCAAAGAGGAATCCTATCAGAGGGGCAAAGATGGTTCAATATAAGCAAATCAATCCTTGGAATTCAACACATCAATAGGAAAAAGCACATGAACCAAAGCATATAGCCTCACAAAAGCCTTTGATAAGATCCCATACCACTTTATTATGAAATCTCTGAGAAAATAGAAACCCATGGAATATTCCTCAATATAAGAAAGACTGCATATGACAAACCTACAGCTAACTTTATGCTTAATGGTGAATGGGAAAAGGCATTTCCACTACAATCAGGAATGAGAGAGTGATGTCCTTTCTCTCTACTCCTTTTCAGTATACAATTGGAATTCCTAGCCAAAGTAATATGGCAAGACCTAAACAAAAGGGGATCCAAATAGAGAAAGAAGAAACTCTTCTTTGCAGATGATTTGATCCTATATTGGAAGATGCCTATAGACTCCAGTCCCAAATCCCGTTGACAGTCCCAAACATTTGGCAAAGGAGCAGGATCTATGTCCACAATGAGAAGAATGAAGGTCAAATCACACACTTCTTTTGTAGTAGCCTTCAAAAGAAAATTTCTAGGACTTCACTCTATGAGGAGCACTTTAGTAACCTGAAAGGGAAATTAAAGCAGATTTAATAATGTGGGAACACATCACATGTTCCTGGATTAGAAGAGTTGACATTGAGAAATTTGGAAAACTGTCCAAAACTACCTGAAAATTCAAAGCAGTACCTATCAACATCCCTACAACATTATTTAATGAAGTAGAAGAAATATTCCAAAAAGTCACATGTAAAAATAGAATAAACAGAATAATCATAAACAACCCTTAGCAGGAAAAAATATTGCCTCAACAATGTCAATATTGTACTTCCAACTGTAGTATAACCACACACATATACATATATATACATACACACATATATACGTATATGTGTATATATACATACACACATGCATATATATATATGTATGTACATATATGTATATATACACAAATATATGTGTATATGTATATACACATATGTATATATATACACACATCTATATATGAATATATATATATATATAAATATATTTATTTATATATACTGGCACATGAACAGGCCTAAAGACTAATGGAATAGCATAGAAAACACAGAAATGATCCCAGAGACCTATGGGCAACTTATTTTTGAAAAAGGAGCCAAAATCATCGGATAGAGGAAAAAGAGACCCTTCTAAATATGGTGCAGGTAGAAATAACCATACATGCGTAGAAAACTGAACGTGGATCTTTATATATCACCTTGCACCAGAACCAAGTCCAAATGGAGCAAAGACCTTGAAGTAGGTTCAGACATCATGAAAGATTAGAGCAGGGAATACAGAATACCCTATCCAGGTCAAATCTTACTAAGTAAAACTCCAGTAACACAACAAATCCAAGAAGGGCTGAAGGCCAGGTGCTGGTAGCTCACAATTATAATCCTAGCTACTCAGGAGGCTGAGATGTGAGGATCGGGGTTCAAATCTATCCCGGGCAGAAACATCCATGGGACTCTTATCTCTAGTAAACCTCTCAGAAAACCAGAAGTGGCACTGCGGCTCAAGTGGTAAAGTGCTCGCCTTGAGCTGATGAGCTGAGGGACAGCACCCAGGTCCAGAGTTCAGGCCCCACAACTGACAAAAGAAGAAAAAAAAAAGAAGAAGGCCTGGATAAATGCAATTGCATTAAACTACAGAGCTTCTTTCTGCATGCCAGGGGTCACAGGTAGCAAAAGAAATACAAAACGCACAGTTTAGGAAACCCTCTCGTAAAGATCTAACTGTACAACAGAAAAGAGCTTCATATCCAACTGTGCCCAGAGCTCATAAAATTGAATCATCACAATAACAAATTTGCAAAGAAACAACTACCGCATTTATGTGTGGGCTAAAGCATCCAAAAGAGTTTTCTCTGGAAATAAAAAGCAAGAATTGCCAAGTGATGTGTGGAGAAATAGTCATCATTTCTGGCCATAATAGAAATGCAAATAACTCCCATGTACATCAAAAGTTTGCATTTATCACCAGCATGAATGTGTACAAATAAAAAGTGATAGTAAGGAAATGTGAGTTTGTTTCAAGGCTGTAGGACCCTTTGCGGTAGTGACACATCTTCTAGACTCTTTGAAAACTTTTGCTTGAATTTTAATTAAATAGTTGTTCCACCAAAAATTCTAGTGTTATTATTTGCATAAGATGGCTGATGATTATTTTTTCGTCATTTGAAACTTTTAGTAGTATAAAATTACTTTGTTTGTCTCATTCGATGCATTTTGCTTTGAAGACTGTAATTTTACAATCTATTTTAATTTTTTTTTTGTCAGTCATGGGCTTGAACACTGGGCCTGGGCACTGTCCCTCAGTTCTTCAGCTCAAAGAGAGCCCTCTACTGCTTAAGCCACAGTGCCAATTCTGATTTTTCTGGTGGTTTATTGGAGACAAGAGTCTTGTGGACTTTTCTGCCTGGGAGGGCTTTGAGCTGAGATCCTCAGATCTCAACCTCCTGAGTAGCTAGGATTAAAGGTGTGGGCCACTAACACCTGGCTAATACTTTAATGTTTATGCACACCATATATTATAATCAATCAGGTATCATATACATCATACATTATATTGGATATATAATATATATCATTATATGTTGTGTATGGTATATATGATACATAAGTGATGATGAACAGGTTATATAGACTATTTACACATTATAAATATTGCATGATATATACATAAAACATATATATGATACATGTCATATAATTATATTATACAAATATTATATATCATATAATAGACATCAGTATGTATATTACATTTATACATAATACTGAATATAAAATGAAATGTATGCTGCATATATTATATTGATATATGATATATTTTAATATGTTCGATATATATTATATGTAGTATCTACCATATACATTACATCATATTCATACATGATATATAATATACTATAGATCACATCTTATATTGCACATATAATGATATGCCTAATATACCTTATATTGTATTGTGAAACACGTGGTTATGTGTGACATGTGCCAACTGGCTTTATATGATATAATCATCTATGTCATATGTGACAGATATGTACATATATACACACACACACACACACACACACACACACACACACACACACATATATATATATATTATATTATATATTAAACCACCCATGTATTCCACCTCCCACCTGCAGGTGTGAATCAAGCTGCTTTATTCCTGCTTCTGGTGGCTATTCTGCTACACTCTGAATACATACCTGACCACACGGAGGTCAGCCAGGGTGGGGTACAGGTGGGCCAGCTGCTGCTCACAGTGGAGGCTGGCCTGGCAATGACAGACCCCTAGGCATGTCCCTATGGTTCAGGGATAGTCCCTGGGTGTATCTGCAGGTGCTTGGCCACTGTGTTCTGTATCCGGAAGGTAGAACAGAGCCCCAGTACCCACTGGTAGGTGGCTCAACATTGTGTACTCCACAAAGCCCACTTTCCATGGAATACTACACAGGCAGAAAATTTATCCAGCCATGAGGATCATCTGATAATATTTCTCCCAATGGATCCCAGGAAAATATAAAACAAGAGGGGTTTAGAGGAGTTTTTGTTTTCTTTTGGTGTTGTCTGTTATTTTCATCGGTCACAGGGAGGGGTAAACTGAGGCAGCCATGGACATAACTAGACATAGTGTGGACTATGAAGTATGGAAGTTGTGGTGAGGATGGGAGGGAAAAAATGATGAGAGAGAGATGGAAAAGGGTGGGGGACATAGTGGCCAAAGAATTGAGTCATGGCCCTTGATTTGTTGCTGTTATCCCTACTTTGTCACACCAACAGTTAATTTAAAGATGGTTCTGACATCCTGGTGTGAAGCCCTGACTGAGTTTCCCTCCCCTATCCCAGCACCATTTTGCTCTATTGCCTGGTGCACAGAGCACATCCTGAACCTCTACTACCCTTCTGTGTTGATGTGAGGAGACAAGAAGGGTCCAGTGAGGCTGGGGTGTAGGAGAGAGAAGGGGCTTGAACAAAACATGCTGTTCCCACTAGCTCAGAGAACTGAGACCTGTAGTCCAACCAAGTAGTATCGGCCACCCTGCCTCAGTGCCTTCCCTTTGGGCTGTGTGGGTGGATGTGCATGCACATGTGCACACACTGTGTCCAAGACCATATCTTCATTTTGCTAGCTGTTGCTCTTCCTCCTCATCATTCCCTTTCTTCCTCTACTTTATCCTCTTTCTCTTCCTCCATCTTCCTTCCTTCCATATCCTTCCTTCCTTCCTTCCTTCTTTCCTTCCTTCCTTCCTTCTCTCTGTCCTTTCCCCCTCCTCCTCCTCCTCCTCCTCCTCCTCCTCCTCCTCCTCCTCCTCCTCCTCCTCCTCTTCTTCTTCTTCTTCTTCTTCTCCTTCTCCTCCTTCTCTTTCTCCTTCTCCTTCTTCTCTTCCTCCTCCTCCTCCTCCTCCTCCTCCTCCTCCTCGTCCTCCTCCTCTTCTTCTCCTTCTTCTCCTTATCCTTCTTCTCCTTCTCCTCCTTCTCTTTCTCCATCTCCTTCTCCTCCTTCTCTTTCTCCTTCTCCTCCTTCTCTTTCTCCATCTCCTTCTCCTCCTTCTCTTTCTCCTTCTCCTTCTTCTCTTCCTCCTCCTCCTCCTCCTCCTCCTCCTCCTCCTCCTCCTCCTCCTCCTCCTTCTTCTTCTTCTTCTTCTTCTTCTTCTCCTTCTCCTTCTCTTTCTCTTTCTCCTTCCTTCTTTTCCTGCTTCTTTCTCCTTCTCATCCTCCTCCTCCTCCTCCTCCTCTTTCTCTTCCTCCTCCTCCTGCTCCTCTTCCTTCTCCTCCTCCTCCTCCTCCTCCTCTTCTTCTTCTTCTTCTTCTTTTTCTTCTCCTTCTCCTTCTCCTTCTTGTTCTTCCTCCTCCTCTTCCATCTTCTCATCCTCCTCCTCCTCCACCCCCTCCTCCTCCATCTCTTCCTGTATCTCCTTGTTTTTCTTCTACTAATCCTCCTCCTTCTGTCTCTCCTGAGGGCCTGAGACTTGATCTTGCACCCTGTTTCTTCAATTCACAGCCTAGGCTTTGAGCTAGAGATCTGAGCCTTGAAATCAAAGCTTGGGCCTTGAACTTGGAGTCTAGGGCTTGAAGTCAAAATCTATACATGGTAATTGTCCATTGATTCATCACACTGTGTTAATGACTTCAAGAAAATGCCACTACTCTGAAATAGAACCATGTCTTTCAGTTTGAGGGTGGAAGTGTTTTCAGTTGCCATAAGCAGAAGCATGGCAGAGTACTCTAAGTTCAGGAACTGCAGTTGGGCCATCATAGAAACTGAGTTGCCATCGAAATGTTTAAAGTAGTGAAAAGTAACAATTGTGATGGTCATGCTGTATTGAGCCTGGCATTTCTCTCTGCTGAGGGAAGGGATCTGGATCTGCTTAGCTTAGACCAGACAAGTTGAGTAGATATAAAGAAGGATCATTCTAAATTTCCTTTTGATGACCTATTAGTAAACTTTATTAGGTTTTGCTCTTACATATTGTAGGCTAACCTTCTAAAGAAGGTCTTCCAAAACACTGTCTCATTTCTTTTGCCATGACTGCCTGAAAGATGCTATTGTCCAATGGGTACCATAACCAAGTTGATTGGTTTTTTCTAAATTCACAATATAGGAATTTCAAAATTGTTTGGTTATAAAGGGCCCTGGGATGCATGCTGTCTTAATGCAGCAAAGGGCAGTCATATTTCTTCTCGGTGAAGGGCTAGTTATTTCGATGACACATTACCAATTAAGAAGGTTTCTGCAAATGGAAATAGAGTTCCATCGTCAACATTGGAACTTCAATGAGTCCAAATTTCCTTCAATGGTTTAGTTGAAAATTCTCTGCAGGGGTGCGCAGCAGCGTGTGTGGGGCCATGTGCAGACCCGCGTGTGGCGCAGTCAAGGACCCTGAAAATAAACAGCCACTTCCTTTCCAGTCGCTGTTCCCGGGCCTGCGTCCGAGTCTCCGCCGCCGCGGCCGCTCCGACGCCAAAGCTCTTAACTGCAGCCATGAACAGCAATGAGTGCTTCAAGTGTGGACGATCTGGCCACTGGGCCAGAGAGTGCCCTACTGGTGGAGGACGGGGTTGTGGAATGAGAAGCCGTGGCAGAGGTTTCCAGTTTGTTTCCCCGTCTCTTCCAGACATCTGTTATCACTGTGGTGAATCTGGTCACCTTGCCAAGAATTGTGATCTTCAGGAGGATGCCCGCTGTAACTGCAGTAGAGTCCAAGAGGGAGTGAGAGCAGTGTTGCTACGACTGTGGCAAACCCGCCCATCTGGCTCGTGACTGTGACCACGCGGATGAGCAGAGTGCTATTCTTGTGGGGAATTTGGACACATTCAGAAAGACTGCACCAAAGTGAAGTGCTATAGGTGCGGTGAAACTGGTCATGTAGCCATCAATTGCAGCAAGACAGGTGAAGTCAACTGTTACCGCTGTGGCAAGTCAGGGCATCTTGCACGGGAATGCACTATTGAGGCTACAGCCTAATTATTTTCCTTTGTCGCCCTCCTTTTTCTGATTGATGGTTGTATTATTTTCTCTGAATCCTCTTCACTGGCCCAACATTGGCAGGTAGAGGCTACTCTCAGGCCAGTGAGCTTTACTTGCTGTGTAAAAGGAGGAAAGGGGTGGAAAAAAACTCAACTTTCTGCATTTAACTACAAAAAAAGTTTATGTTTAGTTTGGTAGAGGTGTTATGTATAATGCTTTGTTAAAGAACCCCCTTTCTGTGCCACTGGTGAATAGGGATTGATGAATGGGAAAAATTGCGTCAGACCAGTAAGCCCATTCTGGGTTTCTTAAATATTCCCATGTAAGAGGTGAAAGCAATTCTTGAAGTTTCTATGAATTTCCATAAATATCTTTAATTTTAGCATAATGATGGCCTTGGATTGTCTGACCTCAGTAGCTATTAAATAACATCAAATAACATCTGTATCAGGCTCTCATAGAACATACAGTTGAGTGGGAGTAAACAAAATGAGAAGCCAAACGAGTTAAAGGCTGCAGGAGAAAAATGGGAATAAAAGCCTAAGCCAGTACAGCTTTTCACAGCGCTGAAGCTGGATATACAGATGGTGATGGCAAAGGTTAAGAACACACATTTTCAAAGACAAAATCTAAAAACCCAGAGTGAACATCATTTCTCAGAGTTAGCAAAATTTGGATTTACTCAGGAATTGCAGAGAAATGCATTTTCACAGAAATCAAGATGTTATTTTTGTATACTATATCACTTGGACAACTGTGTTTCATTTGCTGTAATCAGTTTTTAAACGTCAGATGGAAAAAAGCAACTGAGTCCTACAAAATAGAAAATGTAATTTTAAACTATTCCAATAAAGCTGGAGGAGGAAGGGGAAAAAAAAGAAAATTCTCTGCAGGAAACCTTTATATATTCCTCCTTACAATTTCTCATTGAACCATGGGAAGAATTAAAGACATAGTTAGAAGGGTGGCGTCAAAATGGCAACTCCTCCTACCTATGAGTACACAGTGCAATAGGATTTTAGATTTTATTAGGTACTTTTAAATTTGGTAAAACTTTTCATTCTTCATGAATGAAAAGTTACACATTATAATCAAAAAGGTTGTAGACATGATATGTTGGAGTTGGTTATATACTTTCAGGAAACTGTCCCAAGAATGCTACATATCTTTTATATAAATTATTGTGTGAAAGTATTCTGAATCCATTATTAGTTCTTATTACATTTCAATATGACTTCAGAATAAGGCATCTCAAATAATGTTCTTTTTTTTTTACTCTAAAGAACATTAACATCATTTCACATGAGAAGAATTAGGAGTTTCTCCAGCAGAATATTGATTGTTACTCAATCGAGGATATAATTCGAAGATATAAATTAGGATGAGCAATAAAATGACATATAGGCCATGAGAGCAAATCCTATGAATGTATTCGCAAAAAAATTACTATATTCTAGGTTACTTTTTCAACTAAATTGGGTTTATAACTGGCAAGAAGAACTAAATGTATACAGTGTGAATTATTTAAACAATGTTATATGGTTGCCAATTTTTCCACCCAGCTGGTGAAATTTATGTGTTGCCAGAATTGAAGACTGATTTGTACTCTGTTTTTTCTTTCTCTTCCACCCACATTAGAGAATTTCATGATTTTATAAGTAACATCCAGAGTAGATAAAATTTTAGGCCCAATTATTCTTTGTCACTGTGGGTTGGTAATTTTCATAAAAAGCCGAGTCTTCTGATTTGTCTATCTCCACTCATTGTTTTTTACTCCAAACTACACTGTTCCAACTTATTATATATTTCTTACTGTGAGAAATGCAGGTAACACATGGAACAATTTTCTCTGATTTTATAATGGAAGAGAATAAAAGCAATGAATGATGTCATATCTGCTTGGAGAATTGTGCAAAATACAGAACATTCCAACAAGGTACAGGTCTGCTAATATTAGCATAGTTGTCATAAAATTTATTATATAGAAGACTGCATTGTTGGGCCGTCCATGCAATTACTATCTGTTTCAGTTGACAGAAGCGTAAGTTGATCTGCAAGTCCTAAGGTTATGAATTGGAAATGAGCAATCTTTCCCTATTATAATATCAAAGAACAATTTCAAGAGAGCTAATTTAAAAGGTGACAACTGTTTGTAAAATAAACAACCACTGGGGATGTTTTCTTCATTCTTATGGAAGGGATCCTGCTTTGCTGAGTCCAAATTACTTTAGAAGGTATCAACCAAGCTATATGATTTTTCCACCTTCCAAACACTATTTCTGTAGGTCATTTGTTTGGCTCTTGGATGCTTCTAGATTATGCAATAGTGAACCGCTATTATCCTTCTATTTTTACATTCCCATGTCTGTTTTGATGGTATTGTCTCATTATTGCAGCTTTTGTCCTATGGACAGCAGCATCTGAATGCTTCTGCTCCTATCAACTTAGAAAACTGCATATTCAAACCAGTATAAATGGAAAAGTCACTGATATTCATGGTATAGTTTTGAAAACAATCTTGTGTGATTCAGAATCACTGTACATGTATATTAGGAAGTAGGCTACCACAGCTTTTCAGTGTCACTATTCCCAAAGTTTCATTTTCCTTCACTTAAGAATCTTCATTGAAGTAGGTGGCAATGCCTTAACCATATGCATGTTGTCAGGCCCAAGGGCCTCTTCCATCCTTGTCAAGGGGAGTGCTGACCTTCTCTCCTTATACAACTCTATGAGATAATGTTAAGCAAAATGTTCCCCAGATAGGGACACAAGAGGTTTTCTTTTTTCTTGCTTGCTAGTGTTTTTAATGTACTTACACTATGCTATGTGATTCTTTTGTTTCGATTGTATGTTCTTCCCCCAAGGTATATCCCCTGTTTTTACTGGATTTGACGCTGGAGCTCTGCATCTTGCATATATATTTTTTTAATGAACTTTACAATGTCGGCGGCAGGAGTGAGGAGTTGGGGAGGGAAGTGATGGTAGGGGGAAAATAAAAGAGGAGGTAACAATGCTCGCTATGAAATGTACTCATTTCCCTACTCAGGTAATGTAATGTAATGTACAACATTTTTACAATACAAAAAGAATCTTCATTGAGGGCTGGGTAGGTGGCTTAGTGTTAGAGTGCTTGCCTTGCATGCATGAGGCCCTGGGTTTGATTCCTCAGCATCACATAAACATAAAAGGCAGAAGTGATGCTGTGGATCAAGTGGTAGAGTGCTAGCCTTGAGCTGAAGAGCTGAGGGACAGTGCCCAGCCCAGAGATCAGGCCTCACAACTGATTAAAAAAATCTTCATTGAGGTATACTTGTGTAAAATTTTCTAGATGGGTGCTGGTGACTCCCATCTCCAATCCTAGCTATTCAGGAGGCTGAGACGTTTGGTTGTTGGGTCAAATCCACCAGGAGAATGAAAGTATATGAGAATCTTATCTCCAATTAACCACCAGAACTCTTGAAGCATCACAGTGGCTCAAACTAGGAGAGTGCTGGCCATGATCCAAAAGGCTGTAGAGATTTTGGAAGAGTGCTGAGATCAAGCCAAAGTGACTTACACAAAAACCTGCCTGTTATTGTAGTAGAGGATACAAGTTGCAAAAAAAGGTAATTATAAAAATATGACATTAACGGTTAATGGTTATTGCACATCACTAAACATTTCACAAAATGTCTCAGACAATTTTAAGTATGATTGTGAACTTTTTTCTTCTGTCTTTTTTTTTAATCAAGTGGAGCTCTACAAAATATGGCAAACACATTCTAGGCCTGGAAAGGTATAAGGACTAACTGCTACTTCATATCTACTTTTGTTTGGTCTAGTATAATACAAACACCTATATTGAGTACTTCACTCTGTCTTGCTATTGTTACATATGATTACTCAGTAATGGCTTTGAGAACATCCCAAAGGGTTTAATATTATATCAGCAGTTGAAATTATTTTCTGTTAACATTAGTTCATTTTCTTGTCTGAGAACAGTTTTGCATCCACAAGTCTGATATCCTTTGCCTCCAACACATAATCATGTTTAGTATATATTTGTATTGAAAAGATACTGTACACATACATACATGAGTAAGGTAATGAGTACATTTCCTAACAGAATTGTTACCTCCTCCTTTGTATTTTCACCTACCATCCCTTCTCTCTCATCACCCCAACTCTTCCCTCTCCACCCAAAGTTGTAAGGTTTTTTTCAACAGTGTGTTGTACATCTTATTGTTACAATGGATCAACCCGTATCCTCATTTCAACATTTTGTTATTTCTCTTCCTCTCCACAAACCATAAAAATATATAAGCAAGATGCAGGGCACCAGAAGCAAATACAACGAAAACAGGGGTTATACAATGGGGTAAGCACATACAAAAGAAACAAAAATAAATCACATAGTACATTTAAAAATATATTAAAAATAACAGCAAGAGAAATGAAACTTCTTATGTCCCTATCTTGGGGTTCATTTCACTTAACATCACCTTATATGGTCATATGTACATAGCTTTTGAACATTTCTGCTTGTGTTAGACATATACTAGGGAAACCATGGGACCTATGTTTCTTTGGGCCTGGCTTACTTCTCTTAATATAAGTTTTCCGAGTCTTTCCCTTTCCTAACAATTAAGACAATGTCATTTTGCTGATGGAGGCATAGATTTCCATTGCACATATATACCACATTTTTTTGATCCATTCATCTACTAAAGGGCATCTGGGTTGTTTCGATATCTTAGCTATGGTGAATAATGCTGTGATAAACATAGGATATAGGTATGCTGGAAGCTTTTGTATGGACTTGTTTGTGACTGGGTAAATGCTCAAAGTGCGATTGCTGGGTCATAGGGGTGCTCGATGTGGAGTCTTTTGAGGAACCTCCATCCTGCTTTGCAAAATGGTTGAACAAGATCACACACCCGCCAGCAATGCAGTAAGGTTCCCTTTTGACCACATCCTCTCCTGCATCTGTTTTTTTTTAAATTAGAATCCTTGATTATAGCCATTCTAAATAGGTCAGAAGAATCTCAATGTTGTTTTGACTTGCATTACATTTCTGGCTAGAGAAGTTGAGCATTTCTTCATGTGTCTATTGGCCATTCTTATTTCCTATTCACATTAGTCTCTCTTCATGCCTTTAGCACAAATAATAATTGGGTAGTTGTTTCTTTGAGGATTTGTTGTTGGTAGATTTATTTTTTGAGTTCTAAGTATATTTTAGATATGAGTCCCTTGTCTGTTGTATGGCTAGTGAAGATCTCTCAATTCATGTGCTTTCTATTGATCTTGCTAGCTATGTCCTTTGCGATGCAATCTCATTTGTCCAAACTTTCTTTGATTTGTTATGTTTCTGGGTCTTTATTAAGAAAATTCCAGCCTGTGCCAAGGAGGCCTAGAATTTCTCCTATTTCTTCCTGTAATGTTTTCATTGTGTCTGCTTTGACTTCGATGTGTTTGATCCATTTGGAGTTGTTTCTGGTACAGGGTGATATATTAGGGTGTAGCTTTAGTTTTCTACAGGTGTTTAACAATTGTGCCAGCACCATTTACTGAAGAGGCCATCTTTCTTCCATTCTATTCTTTCAGCTTCCTTCCCTGCTCAAGGACCTGGGCCCCAGTTCATCTACAAAGCTGTGAATTACAGGTCGATAGATCAAGGCCCAAGCCTTGTGTTCAAGGCTAAGGCTGTGAGTTTAAGGCTCACCATCCAATTAAAGACCTGGGCTGAAAGTTCAAGGCCCAGGCCCCAAGTTCAAGGCTCAGACTGGGAATTCAATTACCAGGCCTTGAGTTCAAGGCCCTGGCTGTGAGTTCAAGGCTCAGGCCCCAAGTTGAATCCCAGGTCTCCCCTTCCCTTTCCAGTTCAAGACCAGGGCCCCAGTTCATCTACGAGGCTGTGAGTTCAAGGCCCAGTCTGTGAGAATAATGCCCAGGCCTAGAGTTTCAGGGCCATGGTAGGGAGTTCAAGTCTGAGGCCCCCTGTTCAAGGACCAGACCCAGAGTTTGATGACCAGCCTGAGTCTAAGTCCCAGACGTGGACTTCAAGGCCCAGGCCCTAAGCTCAAGTTCCTGGCCCCAGTTCAAAGTCCTGGGTGCCAGTTTAAGTTCCGTGCTGAGTTCAAGGCCTGTTCTTTGAGTTCCAGTCCCAGTAACAGAGTGAACATCTCACGCCCCCAATTTCAGGCCCAGGCCCCAAGTTCACATCACAAGACTTGATTACAAGTCCCAGGCTGCAAGTTCTAGTCCCAGTACCCGAGTTCAAGTCCCAAGCCCTAAGTTCAAGTTCCAGGTCCTTAGTTCAAGTCCCAGGTCCCAAATTCAAGTCCTAGGCCTCAAGTTCATATCCCAGGCCTTGAGTTCAAGTACCAGACACCATATTCAGGTCCCATACTGATAATTCAATGCTTGGGCTGCAAATTCAAATACAGCCCTTCCATTCAAGTCCCAGGCCCTAAATTCAAGGCCCAGACTATGAGTTCAAGTTCCAGGCCCCAAGTTCAAGTCCCCAGCTGAGAATTCAGGGCAAGACCCTTAGTTCAAGACCTGGGTTGGGAATTCAAGACCCATGACCTGCATTCAAGTCCCAGACCTGAATTCAAGGGCAAGGCTACTGGTTTAAGACCCAGGCTGCAAGTTCTAGTCAGAGGCCCCAAGTACAAGTCTAAAGCCATGCGTTCAAATTGCAGAACTTGAATTCAAGTTGTAGGCTCCAAGTTGAAAGACCAGGTCTTGAGTTAAAGTCCCAGTTTGTTAGTTTAAGATCCAGGGTCCCAGTTCAAGTGCCAGGCCATGAGTACATGTCCCAGGCTGATATTACAAAATTCAAGCCCAGAGTTTCAAGCCTGGCTATGAGTTCAAATCACAGGCCCCCTGTTCAAGGTCCAGTCAAACAGTTTACTGCTTGGCTTTTAATTTCAAGGCTCAGCCTCTGAGTTTCAGGCCCAGATTGTGAGTTCAAGTCCCAGATCCTGAGTTCCAGGCCCAGAATGAGTTCAATGCCCAGACCGTGAGACTAAGGCCAAGGCATGAGTTTAAGGCCAGGCCCCAAATTGGAGTCCCAGGCCCCCCTGTCCCCTGAATCCAATGTGCTGGGCCCTAGTTAAAGTAGGAGTCCATGAGTTCAAGGCCCTAGCTGTGAGTTCATGGCCCAGTCTGGGAGTTCAGTGCTCAGGCACAAAGTTTCAGGCCCAGGTTATCAGGCCTTAAGTTCAAGTCTCAGGCCATGAGCTCAAAGCCCAGGCCCCAATTTCAATTCCAGGCCCCATGTTCAAGGTTCAGGGCCCAGTTCTCAAGTTCCAGGCTGTGAGTTTAAGGCCCAGGCTATGAGTTCTACTCCCAGGCCCTGAGTTTTAAGTCCTAAGCCCCAAGTTCAACTCCCATGCCCTGAATTCAAGACCCAGGCCCTGCATTAAAAACTCAGGATATGGTTCAAGTCCCAGACTCCAAATTCAGATTCCAGGCAGTAGTTCATGTTGCAAGCCCTGAGTTCAAGACTAACACTGTGAATTAAAGTCCCAGACCTTAAGTTCAAGGCCCAGGCCTAGGTTCATGCCTGAGCTGTGAGTTTAAGCCCCAGGCTCCTTGTTCAACATCCAGTGTGTCAGTTCAAGGCTCAAGACCTGAGTTCACGGTCCAAGGCCCTCATTTAAGTTCCAGGTTCTGAGTTCTAAGCTCAGGCTGTGAATTTAAGTACCACGCCCTGAGTTCCAGGCCTGGGGCCCACTTCAAGGCCTAGGCATGAAGTTGAAGGCTCAAGCTGTGAATTCAAGTTCCAGGTACTGAGTTCAAGGCCCTGACCTGAGTTCAAGGCCTAGGCTGTGAGTTTAAGGCCAAGGACCAAGTTGAAGTCCCAGGTCCCTTCTTCTTTTCAGACCTCAAGATCCAGTGATACAGTTCAAATACCAGGACATGAGTTCTAGTCCCGGGCTCTGAGTTCAAGGCCCAGCCCCAGAATTTCAGGCCCAGATTGTGAGTCCAAGTCCCAGGCCCCCAGTTCAATGCTTGTATTCTGAAATCAAGGCCCAGGACCTGAGTTTAAGTCCCAGATCCCTTGTTCAATTTCCAAGGCCCCAGTTCAATCCCCAGGCTAAGCATTCAAGGCTTAGTCTGGGAGTTCAAGTTCCAGGCTTTGAGGTAAAGGCTCCTGCTAAAAGTTCAAGGTCCAGGGCACAAGATCAAATCCCAGCCTCATAGTTCAAGTCCAGGACATGAGTAACAATCCTAGGTCCCAACCCTAATTTCCAAGCCTCTAGTTTGAGGCCCAGGTCCCTAGTTCAAGTAATTCCCATGACCTGAGTTCAAGGTCCAGGGCCCCAGTTCAAGTCCCAGGCCCAGTAACTGAGTTGAAAGTCCAGATATTGAGCTCAAGTTCCAGGATATAAGTTCAATTCTCAGGCCAAGAGTTTAAGGAAAGACCTGAGTCCAAGTCATAGGTTCAAGTCCCAGGTCTCTAGTTCAATGCCCAGACAAGTTAAATGTCCATCCTTGAATTCAAGGCTCAGGCCCTTTGTTCAAGGCTCAGGCCTTGAGTTCAAGACCCAGGCTGAGAGTTCAAGTGCCAGTGGAGAGTTCAAGTCACAAGCAGAGACTTCAAGTTCTAGGCCCCAAGTTCCAAGCCCAGGCCTCAAGTTCAATTCCCAGGCTTTGAATTCAAGGTCCAGACTGGGCGTTTAAGACCCTGGCTTCGAGTTCAAGACCCAAGCCATGAGTTCAAGGCCCAGACCAAGAATTCAAGGCCTTGGGCCTGAATAAAAGGTCCAGGGGCCTAGTTCAAGGCCCAAGCTCAGAGTTCAATGCTCAGTCTGTGAGTTCAAGTCCCAGTGTGGGAGTTAAAAGCCCAGGCCATGAGTTCAAGGTCCAGGCCATGAGTTCAAATCCCAGTCCCAGAGTTCAAGTCCCAGGCCATGAGGAAAATTTCCAGACCCTGTGTTCAAGTCAGAGGCTCCAAGTTCCAGGCTAGATCCTGAGATCAATTCCTAGGCTTTGAATTCAAGGCCCAGGCTGTGAGTTCAAGGCCCAGGCTTCGAGGTCAAGCCTGGAATATGAGCCCCAGTCCCAGGCCCCAAGTTGAAGTCCCAAACCCAGAGTTAAAGGCCCAGGCCCTAAGTTCAAGGCCCGGCCCTAAGTTGAAATCCCAGGTTCTTTGTGCAGGGGGTGGGGGCGAGTGGGGAGGTAGGGGGAGGTAAGGGATGGGGCTGGGGAGATGGGAAGGGATGGGAAGGGGAAACAAAGGAGGCAACAATGCTTGATGAGAAATGTACTCATTAGCTTGCCCATGTAATTGTAACCCCTCTGTATGGTATTTTCACAATTAAAAAAATGGATAAACTGAAAATGGATAAAAAATAATAATAAAAATAAATAAATAAATAAATAAAAAGAAATCCCAGGTCCTGAGTTCCAGTGCCAGCCCCAAGTTCAAGGTCTAGGCTGTGAGTTCAAGGCCCAGCCCCTGAGTTGCAGCCACAGGTTGTGACTTAAAGTCCAAGGTACTGAGTTCAAAGCCAAGGCTAAGAATTTGAGTTCAAGATCCAAGCCCCAAGGTCAAGTTGCTGGCCTGAGTTCAAGGTCCAGGGCACCAGTTCAAGTCCCAGCCTATAAGTTAAGGCCCACGCTGTGAGTTCTAGTCCAAGGCCCTGAGTTCAAGTCCCAAGACCCAAGCTCAAGTCCCAGGCCCCAAGTTCAAGGTCCAGGGCCCCAGTTCAAGTCCCAGGTCCCAAATGCAAGTCCCAGACTGAGAATTTAAGGCTCAAGCTATAAATTCAAGTACAGTCCTGGCCTTCAAGTGCCATACCGTGTGTTCAAGACCCAGGCTGTGAATTCAAGGTCCAGAGCCCCAATTCAAGTCCTAGGCCATGAGTTCAAGGCTTTAGCCATGAGTACAAGTCCCAGGACCCATGTTTAAGGCCTGGGCACCAAATTAAATAAATGCCCAGGCCTCAAATTCAAGGCCTATTTTTTTTTTAGTTCTTCTGCCTAGGTATCAGTATGCTTTCTATGTTCCATAGAGCCACATTAAATTAACCTTTAAATTTTATTATTTTCTTCACTTCTTTAGTTTCTTTACTTTCCTAGTGATGGCTAGTAAAAAATTGAAGGTGCTCTTTTTGGAAAAGAATCAGGCTAAATCAGTTGGGCATTAGGAAAATTCTTGTACTCATGAATGGTGCCTACTGAGGAATTATTCTAACACATTTCAGAAACAAATCTTACTAGTGCAAATTTACATATGCAAATGGATTCAGGTTATGTTTGTATGCTGTTTATACATGAAATTTTCATGTACATTCTCTGTTTCCATTCTGACATGAAGCTGACAACACTACTGTAAGGATAGAGTTGTGAGAATAGAGTTTATCTCAGAATGACAGTATTTATTTATTTTTATAGACAGGAATGTCAATTATTAATAGATTTATTAGAGGGTAGTTTCAAAAGAAGACATTTTTAGAGTTTATTTGTCCTCTGTTAAAAACATTCCTGCCTTCCTTGCAGATATGCTATGATCTTTGTAAATATCTTTTTAATTCACATCTTAAGAGTCATACTCATGTAAAGTAAGAGTAAAATGGACTAGGATTTCTCAGAGCAACATTTCTCAAATATTAAATAGAAAGAGACCATTTCCCAGAAGGATACTTTATATTTATATTTATCGATATATAAATATATTTTTATATATATCATATGATATATATCATATATTTTATTTATACAAATATTAATGTTAGTATTAATGTAAAATATAAACATAGAGTATATGCAGAAATATCTGTGAATGTGTGGGTTCTTGTATATATTCCTAGGCTTATGCATTTATGTTTTATTTAATCAACAATGATATAAACTACATCCAAATTCCCTGGAACATAACTTATGATTGTAGAATTTTCAATTAAAGCCTCTGTTGATGGATTTATGCAGAATAAGTGAAATTTAACTAGGTATTATTAAAAATATGAAGATATTATACTAAATTTTGAAAAGCAATATTAAAATGTATACAGAAGATAAACATTATATAGGTAACCATTATAATAGAAGGTGGTGCATAATATATGTCACTGTTCTAGTATTAGGTAGAATGCCTACTATTATTTTCATAAATAATTTTATTTAAGATCTCCTACCAAAGATTTTTGCATATATACACAGAAAAATTTGGAGTATTGAGATTTAAATATGGACATTGGAATTATATGTTACTCAGTGACAAGTTCCTTCAATGAACACCTAGTATATATGAACAAAGTAGTTGCTATTACAATAATAAGGACACAATATTGAGGGTTTTCAAATCTTCCTGTTTGAAATTGCTGTTTATCAAAACCTGAGGAAATAAAGCATTTCAACATTGCTGTGTGTAGAACAACAGAACATTGTTTAAGACAAGTTTAAGAAGATTAGCATGGGAGAGAAGAATTAGAGGGCCACGAAATGTATTTAAATGGAGAATCTGGCAACTTCCAGTGAAACAAATAACACAGACACTTAGGTACTGATAAAAGTAAGTATGCTACGGGAGTGCTTAATATCTCATGAAGTTAATCAGACACACCAAAGCAGAGTAGGAACTCTCTCTGAAGTGGGTAGAAATGATTACCATCAGAAGGCTTCTAGAAAGCAATGATCAGATTTTCTAAGTGTCTATTGTGGGTATGTTCATCATTCTTGTGATATGACAAATAGGAATCATATAAGAATCATGATGTAAGGAATCCCAACTTGTGCTTCTGTCAATTGAATCGAAGTATAAGACAATACCCAACTTCTTCTTATGCTTCAATGAAATACAACTCATTTCAACTGTTCTAAAATTCAGTCCATTTGATCTGTACTTGAACTCATAGCCTTGGCCTGAAACTCTGGGCCTGGGCCTTGAACTCATGACCTGGGCCTTTAATGCAAATCCTTGGACTTGATCTCATGGCCTGGACCTTGAATTCGGGTCCTGGGCCTTGTGCTCTCAGTTTGGGCCTTGAAATCTTCTTGGCCTGCAACTTCAACTGGGGCCCTGGACCTTGAACTCATGGCCTGGACTTTGCTTTTGAAGTCTGGGACTTGAACTCAGTGCCCAGGCCTTGAACTGGAGTCCTGGGCCTTTAAACTGGGGCCAGGGTCTTTAACTCCGAACCTGAGACTTGAACTCACAGTCTGGGATTGAACTCCCAGACCTGCCAAAAACTCATGGCTTGGGCCTTGAACCCACCTTCTGGACCTTGAATTTGGGGCCTGGGACTTGAACTCAGAGTCTGAGTGTTGAACTCCTGTCCAGGAACTTGAATTTGGGGTATGGATTGGAACTCATGGCCTGGACTTTAACTTCAAGCCTAGGCCTTGAAATCAAAGCTTGGGCCTTTAACTCAGGGCCTGTGTCTTGAACTCAAGGGCTGGGACTTGACCTGAGGCCCTGAACTTTGAACTTGGAACCTGGAACGTGAGCTCCAGGCCTGGGACTTGAATTGGAGTCCTGGACCTTGAACTCGCGACCTAGGCCTAGAACTCTCAGCCTGGGACTGGAACTTGAAGCCTAGGCCTTGAATCCAAAGCCTGGAAATTGATCTTGGGGCTGGGCCCTAAACACAGGGCCAGGGCCTTGAAGTCTGAGACTGGGACTTGAACTCTCAGTCTGGTCCTTGAACTCACATGCTGAGCTTTGAAGTCACAGCCTGGGAACTGAACTCTGGGCCTCATTCTTGAACTCAGGGCCTGGGACTTGAACTCATGCCTAGGATTTGAACTCATAGCCTGGCCATTTAACTTCCGGCCCAGGCCTTGTGCTTGGGTCCTGGTGTTTGAACTACAGGCCTCAGACTTGAACTTGGGGCCTGGGCCTTGAACTCTTTGCCTGGGTCTTAAACTCAGGGCCTTGCCTTAAACTCTCAGACTGAGACTTGAAAAACTTCAGGCCTGGAAATGGAACTCCAACCCTGAAATTCGAACTTGGGTTCTGGGTCTTGAGCTCTCAGCCTGGCCTTGAACTCATAGCCTGGACTGGAACTGGGGCCCTGGACATTGAACTCACAGCCTGGGCCTTAAATTCAGGGCCTGGAACTTGAACTGCATTCCTGGGACTAGAATTCAGAGTCTGAGCATTCTACTCTGGGCCTTGGCCTTGAACTTGGGGTCTGGGACTTGAACTCGGGTCCTACACTTGAACACACAACCCAGGTCTTGAACTTGAGCCTGGGCCTTGAACTCAGGACCTGGGACTTGAATTTCCAGGCTTATCCTTGAACTCTATGCCTGGGGATTGGAGATTCAACTCGGGACCTGGACATGAACTCATGGCCTGGGCCTTAAATGCATGGTCTAGGACTTTAACACACACTCTGGGTCTTGAACTTATGACCTGGGCCTTGATCTCCAGGCCTGTGCTTAGACCTCAGGACCTGTGACTTGAACTTGGGGCCTGGGCCTTGAACTCACATCTTGGGCCTTGAACTGGGGTCCTGGGACTTGAATTTTCATCCAGGTTTGAACTCAAGACCTGAGCCTGAAGCTCTGAACTCACAGCCTGGGAATTCATCTTAGGGCCTGAATTTGACAAGGCCTCAACTTGCTTCTTCTTCTTGTTTGTTTGGAACTGTTTTCCTGAGGATTTGCTTCATGAATGGAGCATCCAGGCTCCTCCCTGGGGGAAGCTGAGAGAGCATAGAGGAGGCCCATGGTGGTCCATAGAGGGCTGGTTTGTTCTGGAAAGTTCTCTTCCATGGCATGGGCCAGAGAGGGCCAGGTCATTTCTCTCTTGCCTCAGGGAGAGGAACCTCAGGGAGAGAGGATGAAAACCTCAGGGAGGAAGGAGAGAGGAAGTGAAGAAAGGAGAAGAAGGGAAGCAGGGGAGAAAAGACAAAGAAGAAAGGATGGAGAGTAGGGAAAGAGGAGGAAGGAGGAAATGGGGAGGGAAAAAGGGAGTGGTGGGAAGGGAGGGAAGAAGGAATTAAAAAGGAGGGAAAGAAGGGAATGAGGAAGAAAAAAGGAAAAAGGAAGGGAGGTTGGAGGGAAGAAAGGGAGGGAGAGAGAAAGAAGGAAGGAAGAAAGAGATGAAGGAGGGCAGGGAGAAAGGAAGGAAGAAGGGAAGGAAGGGATGGAGGAACAAACTTGGAAGAAAGGAAGGAAAGAAGGAGGGAGTGAAGGAAGGGAGGTAGGAAAACAGGAAAGAAGGAAGAAATGAAGGAAGGAGGGAAGGGAGGAGAGGAGGGAAGAGGGAAGGAAAAGAGGGAGAAAGGATTGAAGAAATAAAGGGATGAAGGAAGGGAGAAGGGAGAGAGGAGTTGTGAAAATGGCACACTGGAGCTAGCTCCTTGGCTCACAGCCCTCACGTGTCCCTCTGGGCTGGGATATCTGAGCCAACTTGGTTCCCCTCCTGGGTTCTGCTGTCTGTGAAAAAGTCAAAGCACTGGGTTCTAAACCTGGGGGAGGAGAGAGGAGGAGAAAGGGTCAGGGCAGTGCATGAGCTCAGGAAGAAGAGGAAGGCTTCACCGGCTGTCCTCTGTGTTGTCAGATTTTCCAGAAGAAAGAGTACATGGACCCTGGAAGTGTAGGGCAATGCCCCTGACCGTTACCCTACACTGCATAAGAGATGGCCAGTGACTGCATGTGTGTGTGTGTGTGTGTGTGTGTGTGTGTGTGTGTGTGTGTGTGTGTGTGTGTGTGCCCGCGCGCGCTTATATGTGTGTATGTGTCAGTGCTGAGATCTGGAGGATAGTGGTTTGAAATAGGCTGGGACAGAAGAAACCATGATACCCTCATATCCCATGAATCACCTCAAAAACAAGGGGTGGTGCTGTGGCTCAAGCAGTAGAGTGCCAGCCTTGAACAAAAAAGCACCTCAGGGATAGCATACAGGACTGGCAATACTACCACCACTAATAATAATGACAATAACACCAACAATGAATATAATAATAAAAACAATGATAATAATATCAACAATAACAACCATACAATGAAAAGCACAATAGTAACAGTGGCCAGGCCTACAGTTAGCGGCCAGGCCTAATGCCTGGCACATACCCGTAATCCCAGCTCTGTATATGTGGTGGGGTATTTAAAGGCTAATGGATGGGGTGGGAGGAAGGTGTGATAAATTTATTCTAGTGAGGGAACAGGAAACAGGCTGATGGTGGACAGTGTTTGTCAGTTACCTTCTCCAGAGTATGCTCAGGGCCTCTTTCAGACATGTGCTCAGGGCCCCAGCTGGAGTTGGAGGGACAGGGGGCTGGTAGCTGCCCTTCTGCTTCTTCTCCTCCTCCTCCTCTTCCTTTCCTTCTACCACCAGCATTGCCCCCAGTGAGGACATGGACTTCCACTGGATTATTACCATCTGGGGCAGGCATAGCTCCAGGCTACTGCTCATCCAACCATGGAAGGCCAGTGAGAGCAGGAAGCACTGGACAAGGTTCAGGATGCCCTGTGGGGAGAAGTGGAGAAGGAAGGAAAAAGGGAGAGTAAGAGATAATTGGCAATCACTGGATTGGAACTAGATTTAGAGCTTTGGATTTCATGACAAGAAGGAATCGCTTTGTGATGACCATTGGCACAGAGGTGACATCACACAGAATAAAGGATTGGTTGGTTGGTAGGGCAATCTGTTGTTTGGTTGGTTGGTGGGTTGATTGGGTAGTTGATTGAGTGGTTGACTGTGTGGTTGATAGCACTTCAGTGGGTTGGTTGGTTCATTGAGTGATTGGTGGGTGGGGATTGGGTTGGTGAGTTGGTTGGTTGAGTGGATGTTGGTGGGTGGGTAGTAGGTTGGAGGGTTAGTCGGTTGATTGGATGGCTGGTGGGTGGGTGGGTAGGTTGGTTGGTTAGCCATAGCACCTCTTCTGCTTTTCACATTTTATAGTGGAGACAAGAGTCTCTATGACTCTTCTGCCCCCACTGGTGTCAAAAACTGCTACTTTGTTCTCAAACTCCTGCATTGATAGAATTTCATGTATGAAGAACCAGTGGCAGGCTCTATATTTTTTATCAAAGTTTAGAAATGTACACATATTCAGAATTTTGGCCTCTGTTTACTCAAATATTGATTTTATAGATATATTCACAAATGTATACAAAGGTTTACTGAAAAGGACATTTGAAAACATCAAAACTGGTGGATCAACATATGTGTCTTCTTACAAATCACAACAGCAAAAATTGTGTCTCTCCTACAGCTCTAGGATGAAATTAGGAGAATATTAATTTTCTACTCACAATTCTTCCAATCTTCAAATATTGTGGAGTTTTTGATCAAACTAATAACAACAATTTTGTAATCAATACCCTAAATATAGCAAAGAGGCACAATGAATCTCACCATGTTACCAGTTTATGTCCACAGTCTGAAATCAAGCTGAATTTCAGGTGAAAAGATAATATGGTGGATGTATTAACATATTTATATAACATTTAAGAATGTCATTAATTTGCATTTTGGATTGGGCAATGGTGAATAAACCAAGAGAAAGCTTGGTGCTCAGCTATACCCATGATCATAAATCTTCCCATTTTATCACCAATAATAAACATGAGCAACATACTCTCATCTTTAACTTCCTCATCTGTACTCAAATAATTCAACTCTCCTGATTGCATAGGAATCCTAACCCCAATTTTTGACAAGGTGTATCTTCCTAAAATATACTTTAAAGAGTATTGTATTGCCTTTTGCATCAGGTATGTTGTGTATCACTGTGCCAAATCCACTATAAATATGTGGGAGCATATATATGTGGGGAAAATTCACATAAGTTGAAAACAAAGGGGTTATTGAATATGGTTTTAAGAAAGGGTCTTGTGTTACAATTGACAGTTACAGTCCACTCTCCTTGGAACATTTGAGACATGTACTGGAAAAATTGTTGGGTGGCAAGAGTGGCCTGGGACTTCAATTGGGGTCTGGGCACTGAACTCATGGTGTGGGACTTTAACTCATGTCCTAGGCATCAATCTCCTGTCTGGGCCTAGAACTGAAAGCCTGGGATTTGACCTCCAGACCTGATCCTTGAACTTGTCCTGGGCCTTGAAGCAAGGATCTGGGACTTGCGCTCACAGGCTGGGCCAGACATTTGGAAGTTGAACCTTGTACTAACAGCCTGGGCCTTTAACTCATGGTGTGTTGGTTGAACTGGGGCCCACACTTTGAATTCAGGGCCTGGGACTAGGACTCTGTGCTTGCTCCTTGAACTCATAACCTGTACCTTCAACTAGGGGCTTGGGCCTTGAACTCCCAAACCCAGCATTGAACTGGGGATCTGGGCCTTGGACTGAGGGGGCCTGGGACTTGAAATTGGGCCCTGGACCCTGACCTCACAACCTAGGTCTTGAACTGCGGCCTGAGCCTTGAACTGAGGGCCTGGGAAATAAACTCATAGCATGGGTCTGAAACTCTGGGTCTAGGCATTGAACTCCCACAATGGGCCTTGAACTCATTGCCTGGGCCTTGGGCCCAAGGACTTGACTTCAGGGCAGAAGGGGAGACCTGGGACATCAAGTTGGGGATAGGGCCTTGAACTTACAGAAGGGGTCTTACCTTTAGGCCTGGGACATGAATTATCAGGCGAAGCCTTAAACTCGGGGCATGGGCCATGAACTTGAACTGGGGGCCTAGACTTGGAACTCAGGGCATGGGGCTTGATTTCACAGCCTGAATCTTCATCTTGGGTGTGGGCATAGAACTATTGGCCAGAGACTTGAATTTGGGACCTGGTCTTGAACTCATATCCTCAGCATTAAACTGGGGTTCTGGGCCTGGATCTGGAGTGAAACTGGCACCCTGGAGCTTGATCTCAATACCTGGGCCTTGAACTCACAGCCGTGCACTTGAACTGGGCCCTGGACCTTGAACTCAGGCAGCAAGGGGGTATGGGACTTTAATCTCTGGACTGGGCTTTGATCTCATGGCCTTAGTCCTTAAACTCATGGTCTCAGTCTTACTCTCATGGTCTTGGCCTTGAAATCTAAGCCCGGCATTTGAACTGTGTGCCTGGGCCAAGAACTTGTCCTGGGCCATGAATGCAGGATCTGGGACTTGAACTCATGGCCTGGGGCTTGCACTCATGGCATGGTAGTTAAATGGGGCCCTGGACATTGAACTGGTGACCTGGGACTTGAACTTGAGGCTTGGGCCTTGAACTCACTGCCAGGACGATGAACTCAGTGTTGGGTCTTGAACTCAGGCTGGGGATTGAATCAGGCCCAGCACCTTGAACTCATAACCCTGGTCTTGAACTGGGTGCCTGAAACTTAAATTCATAATCTGGACCTGTAACTCAGGGACTGCACATTGAACTGCCAGATTGGGTCTTGAAATCACAGCCTGGACCATGAATTTGGGGCCTGGAAATTGAAATTGGGCCCTGAACCTAGAACTCAAGAAGGCCTGTGTCTTGAACTCAGAACCAGGGATTTTTCTCATGGCCTGAGACTTGAACTCTGAGCCTGGGATTTGAACTCATAGCCTGGACCTTACACTCATAGTCTGGGCTCTTAACTAAAACCCTGGGTCTTGAACTCACAGACTGAGCTTTGAGCTCACGGCCTGGGACTTGAACTGGGGTCCTGAAACTTACATGTGGGTCCTGGGTGTTGAACTCACACCTGGGCCTTAAACTCACAACCTGGGTCTTGAAGTCCTGCACTTGGATTTGAGTTTCAGCCTGGGCCTGAAACTCTGGCCCTGGGCAGTGAACTCAGAAACTGGGCCTTGAATTCAAAGCATGACCCCTGTTATTTGAACAGGGGCTCTGGATCTTGAATTTGGGACTGGGGACTTGAACTCAGAGCAGGCCTTAAACTCATAACCCAGGCCTTGAACTGGAGGCTTGAGACTTGCAGTCAGAGCCTGGGCCTGAAACTCTGGGCTTGGGCATTGAACTCACAGTCTGGGCCTTGAACTCGGGAGTCCGTGCCTTGAACTCAGGGTCTGGAACTTGAATTTGCATTCTGAGCATTGAATCTGGAGCCCTGGTCTTGAACTATAAGCCTCAGACTTGAAATTGGGTCCTGGGAGTTGAGCTTTCAGCAATGGAATTTGACTTGCAGCCTTGTCCTTGAAGTCAACCTCTGGAATTGAATTTCCTGCCTTAACCTGAAACTCTTGGCCTGGGATTTGTACTATCAGGCCGAGCCTTGAATTCTGAGCCTTTGACTTGCACTCACTTCCAGGGGAATTTAATTGAGGATCTCCGCCTTGAATTTGGGACCTGAGACTTAAACTGGGGCCCTGGACCTTGAATTCATTTCCTCTTTTCTGCCCCTCCCCTTCCAATACTCCACCCTAGAAGTTCTATAGTTCTTTTTCAACATAGTATCTTCTACATCTCATTGTTACAATGGGTCAACCTGTGTCCTTTTTTTGGCATTTTGGTATTTCCTTTCCCCTCCCCAAATTAGAAAATTGTATAAGCAAGATGCAGGGCACCCAAATCAAATACAGGAACAACAGGGGTAATACCATGGTAGAAGAACATACAAAAGAAACAAAAACATCATATCTCACATTAAGAACAACAGTAATTCTTTCTGATGGAGGCATAGAATTCCATTGTGTATAGATACCACATTTTCTTGATCCATTCATCTACTGAGGGGCATCTGGGTTGTTTCCATATCTTAGCTATGGTAAATAATGCTGCGATAAACATAGTTGTGCTGGTAGCTTTAGTGTGGTCTTGTTTGTAAACATTTGGGTAAATGCCCAAAAGTGTAATTGCTGGGTTATAGGGGAGCTCTATGTGAAGTCTTTTGAGGAACCGCCATACTGCTTTCCAAAGTGGTTGAACAAGTTTACACTCCAACTAACAAAGAAGTAAGGTGCCCTTCTGTCCACATCCCCTCCAGCATCTGTTGTTATTAGAGTTCTTGATTTTTGCCATTCTAACTGGGGTGAGGTGGTATCTCGATGTTGTTTTGATTTGCATTTGTTTTATGGCTAGGGAGGTTGCGCATTTCTTCATGTGTCTATTGGCCATCCTTCTTTCTTCTTCAGAGAAGTTTCTCTATAAGTCTTTAGCCCACTTATTTATTGGGCCGTTGTTTCTTTGAGGATTTGAAAGGCTTGGAAAAAATGTTATTAGGTTAAGTAAGCCAAGCCCAAAGAAACCTAGGTCCCATGGTTTCCCCGTTTTCCAATATGTAGTATATGTATGAGTCAAGCAGAAAAGGTATGATAATGTGATGTTAGGAAAATGCACCCTTAGATATGTATTTAAAAGTTTCTTTTTCTTTCATGCATTTGTTTCTAACAGATTTATAAGATTATTTCTTTGTTGCTTTGTATGCCCGTCCCCCACATTATAACCCCTGCTTTCACTATATTTGATGTCGGTATAATTTGTGGAGGCGAAGGGGAAAAACAAGTCGTTTAAGAATACAGGTGGGCCCGTTTCAACAATGAGAAGTACAAGTTGTCATGTGGAAAATGAGCTTTACAACTTTGGTGGGGGGGGGGGAGTGTTGAGTGGCGGGCTGGAGAGAGAGAGAGTCTGGGAAGGGATGTGAAGGGTAAACAGAGGAGGAGGCTGCAATGCTTGATAAGACATGTACTCATTCTCTTGGCCATGTAATTGTAACCCCTCTGTACAGTATGTTCACAATAAAAAAAATAAATACTGGGAAAAAAAGAACAACAGTAATAAAAAACCTCTTGTGTCTCTATCTTGGGCTTCATTTCACTTACCATCATCTTATATGGTCATATGTACATATTGGGCCTTTACAGCCTCTCTGGCTAGATTATCCTAGATGTACACTAGTTCTTGCAAATAAAGGAAACAACAGGACCTATGTTTCTTTGAGTCTAGCTTACTTCACTTGATACAATTTTCCCCAAGTCTTTCCATTTCCTAACGAATGAGGTGGTGTCATTCTTTCTGATGGAAGCATAGAATTGCATTGTATATAGATATATACCACATTTTCTTGATCCATTCATCTACTGAAGGGCATCTGGTTTGGTTCCATATCTTAGCTATGGTGAAGGTTGGATAAATAGGATTGCATAAAGCTACAGAGCTTCTGCATGGCAAAGGACATAGCTAGCAAGATCAGCTGAAAGGCCACGGATTGGGAGAACTTCACTAGCCATACAACAGACAAGGGACTCCTATCTGAAATATTTAGAACTCAAAAAATTAATCCCCCAACAGCAAATCCTCAAAGAAACCATTGCCTGATTAATAAATGGGCTAAAGACATAGAGACTTCTCTGAAGAGTAAATAAGAATGGCCAATAGACACATGAAGAAACGCTCAACTTCTCTAAGCCAGAAAAGAAATGCAAATCAAAACACCATTGAGATTCCACCTGGCCCCATTCAGAATGGCTACAATCAACACATACTGGAGTTATGTGGCCAAAAGGGAACTCTACTGCATTTTTGGTGAGAATGTGAATGTGTTCAACCACTTTGGAAAGCAGTATGGAGGTTTCTCAAGACTCAAAAGACTACACATAGAGCTCCTCTATGAACCAGCAATTCCACTTTTGGGCATTTACCCAGTTGCTCACATGGCTATCCTAAAGCTACCACAACAAATATGGTTTATTTGCAATGATTCTCTGCTTTTGAGGGAAGGTAGTCACCTCCTGCATAGGCGCCTTCTAGAGTCCTTGGGTCTGTCAGCTAGGGCAGGTCTGCTCAGGCGCATGCCTCTTCTGAACTGCAAGCACCTGGTACTGTGCAAGCACATCCTGGGGTCCTTGGGCTTGTCAGTGATGGCGATTGTCCTAAGGCACATGTGGTATCCGTACTGAGAGCTCCTCGTACTGCCCATGTATGCCCTGGGTCCTTGGGTCTGTTACTGCTGGCAAACTTCCCAACACAGGAAGTGCTCAGGTTGCCCATGTATGCTGTATATTCATATGCCTGGTAATGCACATGCATGGTTGTCTCTCTTCAGGGCACCTGCATGCAAGTCCTGGAGTCAACTGCCTGCTAGAACCCATCAGCCTTACAGTGTGCGTGTGCATCTTGTTGTTCCAGCTAATCCGGCCTTGTGTGAATATCTGGTGGCACAAGGGAGACGTTTGTACACACATGCATCCTGTTGCATGAAAAGAGAGCTGGTGCACATGCCCATTCAAGCACACAGGAGACTGTTGGTGCACATGGGCCCTCCCATGTGCATGCACGTGCTGTTGTATGTGCATTTCCTATTGCTTGTGGTCCTTTTCATGCAAATGTGCATGAGGGTGCAGGAACATTTCCTGATGCTCAGGATTCTGCCCAGGCTTAAGGACCTGCCGGGGTGCAAAGGCCAGGGACTGTGCACAAGGAAGTTCATTCATAGGGCAGTAGGGTGCACGGAGCATGGATGTGAGCCTCATATTTTCTTTACACAGGAGTTGAGTGTGTCCTGAAGAACAAAGGTTGCTGGAGTTCCATGTACTTCCAGTCTGCTGAGAATCTTTGAGAGCGATGTCATCTCAGGAAGACTCGGATACAGTGGACACGAGACTCCGCATGGGCAGCACTGTGCCCTCCACCAGGGGCAGCAGCAAGAGCAGCTTCCTGCACATGGCCTGGGGCTCAAAAGTATTGCCGCTGCCCTGGGTTCCAGAGGCATGCTCACTTCCCACAGGTTCTGGACATCTACCTGGACAGACACCTGGAGTGCTCCCTGGACAGACACCTGAGCACCTACCTCAACACCTGACTGGACACACAGCTAAGCACCTACATGGACAGCTACCTGGACATGTACCTGGGCAGACACCTGGGTACTTGCCTGACAGACACCAGGGCACCTATCTGGACAGCCAGCTGGACGTGTATCTGGAAAGCTACCTGGACACCTACTTGGACACCTACCTGGGCAGAGACCAGGACACCTACATGGACAGATACCTGGACACTAAGCTGGGCACCTACATGGACAGACACCTGGACTACTACCTGGACATATACCTGGATATGTAGTTGGTCACCTCCCTGGACTCCTAGCTAGACACATACTTGGACACTTTCCTAGACACCTACCTGGATATGTCCTTGGCCACATTCTGGAAACATACCTGGACAGCTTCCTGACACCTTCCTGGACACATACTTGCACAGCTCTCTGGACACCTGTCTGGACACCTACCTGGACACGTATTTGTCACCACCTTCCTGGACACATACCTGGACACCTACCTGGATACCTATTTGGACAAGTACTTGAACATCTACCTGGACATCTATGTGGACACCTTCGTGGACATGTACTTGGACACGTTCCTGGACATCTATGTGGACATGCACCTGGAAAACTACCTGGATAACTACCTGAACATGTACCTGCACAGGTATATGGACATCTACCTGGACCTGTTCTTGACACCTACCTCGACATGTACCTGGAAACCTGCTTGTACTCCTACCTTGGCACATACCTGAACTTGTACCTGGACACCTGTCTGACAAACTACCTGGACACGTACTCGGACACCTACCTATCTGAATACCTACCCAGACACCTAACTCGACACATACTTCGACACCTTTCTGGACACCTACCTGGATACCTACCTGAAACATTCCTGGACACCTACCTGCACACCTACCTGGACAGTACCTGGACACCTACCAGGACACCTACCTTGACGCCTACATGGACAACGTATGTGGACACCTACCTGGATATGTACGTGGACACCTTCCTGGACATGCCTGGACACCTACCTCAACACCTACCTGAACATGGAAACCTACCTCCAGGTGACCTGCATTTGGACACCTACCTCAACATGTACCTGGATACCTGCCCAGATATTTACCTGGACACATATCTTGACATATACTTGGACACCGTTCTGGACAAGGACACTTAACTTGACACATACTTGGACATCTTTCTGGACAGCTACCTGGACACCTTCCTGCCATGTACATGGACAACTACCAGGACACATACCTGGACTCCTACCTTGACACCTAACTGTACACATATCTGCACCACTACCGGGAGAGCTACCTGGGCACCTACTTGGGAAACCTTTTGGATACCTCCCTCGGCACACACATTTACACCTCGCTGGTTACCTACCTGGCTGGATACCTGGGCAAAGAGGAGGTCATGTTCTGGGCCTTGGCCTGCAAGTGCTGTGTGGCACAGTCTGGTGTGGCCGACTGGGTGTTTTCTAGGGCAGCTTTCTGGCACAGGGAAGAGCCAGCCAGGACCCTATTTCCAGCAGCCCGGGTGTGGAGGCCACTATCCTCATAACTCAGGCACACATAGCCCTCACTCACACTGAGGACTCTACCCTCAGTTCTCTGTCCCACTTGGAACCATGTGTCCAGCAGCCATGTCCTAAGGGTTTGTCCCTGAAATTTTTCCCTTTTCTTCCCCCCTTCCACCTCCTGGTTGTAATACCTGAACTCTGCAGGTGGTCACTGTCCCTCAGCTTTTCAGCTCAAGGCGAGCACTCTACCACTTGAGCCATAGCACCACTTCCTGCCTTTGCTGCTTATGTGTGCTGAGGTATTGAACCCAGGGCGTCATGCATGCAAGGCAAGCATTCTACCACTGAGCCCCCTTCCCAGCTCCCTTTCCAGGGTTTTATCTCTCTAGGAGGTTGATGGGGAACTTTTGCCTTCAGGAAACAAACCCAATCATGGGGAACATTTGACTTCAGGGAAAGGGAAAGGGAAATCAAACCCAAGCTTGAAGCCTTGCACATGGTTAAGGAGAAATGCCCGGATTCTCAGCAAGGCCAGCGAATGTTCAGACAATGTTCCTCTGTGGTTTCTGTTTTAACACCTAGCTTGTGAAACCAAAGTTTATCACTTGCAAGGATGACTGCAAATATTCTGCTTCTGTATCTGTATGCTTGCTTGTAAAACACTAAAGTGAGGATATAAAGAGAAACTACTGCTTGTGTGTTTTTCACCTTTGTATACTCAGTCTCCCATTAGCTTGGGGTATACTCTGCTTCCCGAATAGTAGAGTGTTAGCCACCACAGTGGTCAATAAATCTTCCTAGCCTAATTGACTGAGTGTCTTGCAATCTTATTTGGATTCAGAATAAAACAGTCTGAGAAGCCAGGTGCCAGTGTCTCATGCCCCAGCACCATCCCTTTCCCCAAGACCAGCCACATCCCCTGACACTTTTAGTCATCCATACACACACAGTAGATCTGGCTACTTACAGATGGGACCTTCTCCCAGCCTTTGGCCTCTTCCCCAATGCCTCTCCCCTGAGCGCGCAACCAATCACATGGTTTATGTTGCTTTCTCTACTTCTGACCTACCTAACTGGATGCTTCATACTCTTGCATTTTATGAACAGCCACCAGGTATAATTGAGCATCCAGAGTTCATATATTTCATCCATTATTTCATTGAGGAGTTCTTACTGGCTCAGTTCTTGATAGAGGAATGGCACCGCATCAGTCAGGGAGTGCTCAAGGCTGTCTGGATGTAAATGGACAGCCTGCCACAGATCCTGTCCATCAGGAGCATGGACATGCTGTGAATCTCACAGTATGGGACTACAACACCAATCACTTTGGAGAGGCTATTACCAGTTGCTGCCAGGCTCTGATGATGGGACTAAGAGCAGCTGCTTGAGAGCCCACCAGCATGTCTAAGGTAGGAGAAGTTCGTCAGGAATCAGATGAGTCCTCTTCAGCTCCTCCTCCTCCAGAAGGCTTACCCTACCTATACTCCCGTAGAGCCCCAGGCCCCTGAGAAAAGGCACATAATGTCATCTTGCCCACCCCAGACATCAGAAGGAAGCTCCAAAAGTTAGAAGGCTTTGAGGGAAAAGTGATGCCAGAGTTAATGGAAGTAGCTCTGAAGGTTTTTGTAAACAGGCAAGAGACCGAAAAGGAATAGAAAAGGGCAGAACACAAAGTGGCAGAGAGGGACTAGGAGAGAACAGTCTCTTGAGCTGTCCTAGCTGCTATGAGTGTAGCTGGAACAGCAGGAAATGAAAAAGCCTGAGGTGGAGAAAGAAAAGGTTTAGGACACAAGGAAAGAGAGAAGCACTTTCCTCCTTAGCCCCCATTAAAGAGAAACCAGTGTGCCTACTGTAAGGAAGAAGGGCACTGGAAGCGGAAATACCCACACAGGAATTTAAACAATGGAAATTTATGACAGTATAAACAGTGATGGATAGCATGAACAAGGAAGATACCAACAGTATAATTCCTTTGGTATTCACTTTGAAAGGTGAAAAAGTCCACCCATGGTAATTGTCCATTGATTCATCACACTGTGTTAATGACTTCAAGACTGAAAATACTATTAATGTGAATTAGACAATGTCTTCCAGTTTGAGGGTGGAAGTGAGTTTTCAGTTGCCATAAGCAGAAGCATGGCAGAGTACTCTAAGTTCAGGAACTGCAAGGAAGCATCATTTGGGCCAGCACAGAAACCGAGCTGCGATCCAAATGTTAAAGGTAGTGTAAAGTAACAATTGTGATGGTCATGCTGTATTAAGCCTGGCATTTCTCCCTGCTGAGGGAAGGGATCTGGATCTGCTTAGCTTAGACCAGAGAAGTTGAGTAGATATAAAGAAGGACCATTCTAAATTTCCTTTTGATGACCTATAGGCAAACTTTATTAGGTTTTGCTCTTACATATTGTAGGCTAACCTTCTGAAGAAGAGCTGTTGCCTTCCAAAACACTCATTCTCATTTCTTTTGCCATAACTGCTTGAAAGATGCCACTATTGTCCAATGGGTACAATAACCAAATTGATTGGTTTTTCTAAATTCACAATATAGGAATTTCAGAATTATTTGGTTATAAAGGGCCCTGGGGTGTATGCTGTCTTAATGCAGCAAAAGGCAGTCATATTTCTTCTCTGTGAAGGGCTAGTTACTTTGATGACACATTACCAATTAAGAAGCTTCTGCAAATGGAAATAGAGTTCCACTGTCAACATTTGAACTTGAATGAATCCAAATTTCTCTCAATGGTTTAGTTGAAAATTCTCTGCAGGAAATCTTTATATATTTCTCCTTACTATTCCTCACTGAACCATGGGAAGAATTAAAGACATAGCTACAAGGGTGAAATCAAACTGGCAACTCCTCCTACCTATGAGTACACAAGTGCAGTAGGATTTCAGATTTTATTGAGTACTTTTAAATTTGGTAACACTCTTTGTATTCTTCATGATGGAATTGTACATTATAGCTAAAAGACTGTAGGAACCAGCCACCGGTGCATTACACCTGTAAACCTAGCTATTTGGAAGGCTGATATTTGAGGATCAGGGCTCAAAGCCAGCAGGAGGAGGAAAGTCTGTGAGACTTTTACCTCCCATTAACCATTGGAAAACCAGATGTGGCCCTGCAACTCAGGAGGTAAAGCACTTGCCTTGGGCTGATGGTCTCAGGGTCAGTGCCCAGGCCCAGAGTTGAAGCACCACGACCAACAGAAAAATAAGAAGATTTTAGACCTGATATTTTTGAGTTGGTTATATACTTTCAGTAAACTCTCCCAAGAATGATACATATCATTTAAATAAATCTTTGTGTGAAATTATTCTGAGCTCATTTTCATTTTTTATTACATTTCAATATGACTTCAGAATCATACATCTGTGTATAGTAACATAGAACATTGAACATTGTGGGGCAGTCTGTGACATTACTATCTGATGCAGTTGACAGAAGCATAAGTTGATCTGCAAGTCCTGAGGTCATGAACTGGAAATGAGCATGCTTTGTCCTATCGTAATAACAAAGAACAATCTGAAGGGAGACAGTTTAAAGGTGACAACTGTTGGTAAAAAATCAATCACTGGGGGTGGAGATCCTACTTTATTGAATCCAAATTACTTTAGGAGATACCGTTCAAGCCATACCATTTTTTCACCTTCCAAACACAATTTCTGTTTGGTCATTTGTTTGGCTCTTGGATGTTTCTAGATTATACAATAATGAACAGATATTATCTTTCTATTTCTACATTCTCATGTCTGTTCTGATGGTATTGTCTCAATACTGCAGCTTTTGTCCTATGTGCAGCAATATCTGAATGCTTCTGTTCCTATCAGTTTAGAAAATTGCAAATTCAAACTAGTATAAATGGAAAGTCACTGATATTCATGGTATAGTTTTAAACACAGTAAGACATATATCTTTCTTCTCTTGTGTGATTCAGAATCACTGCACATGCATATTAGGAAGCTGGCTACTATTTAAAATACAGTGCTAAGAACAGCTTTTGAGTGTCACTATTCCCAAAGTTTCCTTTCCTTTAATTCAAGAATCTACATTGAAATATTCTTGTGTAAAATTTTCTACCTGGATGAAGGTGGCTCACACCTGCAATCCTAGCTTCAGGAACTGGAGACTTTTGGATGGTGGGTCAGAGCCACCAGAGGAATGAACATATACGAGAATCTTATCTCCAAATAACCACCAGAACAACTGGGAGTATCACAGTGGCTTAAACTTGTAGAGTGCTAAGCTTGAAAAAATAAAAAAGACCGTAGAGATATTGGAAGGGCCCTGAGTTCAATGCAAATGACCTATACAAAATCCTATCTGGTATGTATCAGAAGATGCCAGTTGCACAGAAGAGAATTCTAAAAAGATGACATTAACTGCTAACAGCTATTACATATCAGCAAACATTTTACAAAATATTTCAGACAATTTGAAATATGATTATTAATTGTTTCTTTCTGGCATACGTTATCAAGAGAAGCTCTACAAAATATGGATAACATATTCTAGGTCTGGAATGTTATAAGGACTAACTGCTACTTCACATCTATTTTTGTTTGTTTTACTATATTATAAATACCTGAATTAAGTACCTCCCTCTGTCTTATTCTTTTTAAATATGATTACTCAGTTGTAGGTTTGACAAAATTCCAGGACGGTTAACATTACATCAGAACTTGACATTATTTTCCTTTAACATCAATTTATTTTCTGAGAACAGATTTATATCCACAGGTCTGATATCATTTACCTCCATGTCATATTCTAAGAAATGTGTATTATACATGTTTTTTAATATGTTATATGGTACAAAGTATTTCAAAGTAAATATTGCTTTATTTAGATATTTATATTTGCAAGCAATTACTTCACTCCTTGCTGAATGAATTTCATTAAGGAAAGCATTATACTGTCCTCCAGTCACCCTGTTTCAGTGGCTCAAATATAACAATCCAGTTCTTACGTGTTGCTGGAAATACTTTTATTGAAGTGAATCAGTACTTCAGTAGACCAAACAGACTATCTAAACAAGGGATGTAAAGGCAGTACTATGTATGTACAAATGATAGGATCATAGTTCTCGTGAGTTAGAGGTTAAGAAGATACCAGCACACAGTTCTAATGAAGCCTGGCACAATTCCTGTGAATTCTATGATGAAAATCATAGCACTCTCATAACACTCAGAAATGGAATCTTTCCTTTAGGACAGAAGGAAGCATTTCACTTGATACAAGTTGGCTTGGTGATAAAGGACCTGAGATCATGAACAGGAAGTGTTTATGTCATTGTGACATTAATTGGGGTCCCAAAGAGAGGAGACACAGGAAGTGACCACTGCAAATGAAATGTCTACTGGATGTAAGGTCTTCCTGCTGTCTTTGGTGAGTCTCCTTATCTTTAGCAGACAACAAAATGCTCCCAAATCAGCTATCAATCTAGGTGTGTTTACCCACTTATGCTTTCATTTTATTCTTAGATCTAAGCATTAATCATATTCAGAGCTTTTCTGAGTATTAGCTGTTGTCTTCTTACAAGTTTATTCTCACATCTTATTTTCTAGTTTTGATTGAAATGCCTTGACACTACTCTCTGAGGTATTGTTTCTACCATGGGATGATAGCACTAATTTCTAAATTTCTGTCCCGATATTCCATCAACTCCCCAAATTTAAGCTTTAATCTTTGCTAGTAAGCTCTTTCGCAATATATCTTAGCAAATACTAATAGCAGGTATTGTGAATGTCACAGTATACTTGGGAAAACTAATCGTAATCCAGTCAGATGAACTTTCCTATGACTATTTATTTTCTGTATCTTCCTGAGAATGTTCAGGCAAAATTCTGAACTGGGATCCACAATGTAGGAAAGCTCTACAAAATTCAGTAAACAAAATATACATTTTAAAATGAATTTCTATTTTTAAAAAAGTTGGTTGTAAAAAACATATGAACATTTCTGTGAATTTCACTAGTTATCCTTCATATACACCAATGCATCGTATTGGATTAACCCTGCGAGGTCAAAATGTACAATGAGGAAATTCTGGGAAATCTTCGTATCTAAAACAGGACTTCAAATACATTTAGTACTTATACATATGTACTATATCCTGATATAAAAAATTTCTGTTTTCTGCAGAAAACAGAAGAGAACATACCAAAAAAGAAGAGAACATCCCAAATAAATAAACTCAAAGATGAGAATAGAAACATCTCCACAGAAAGAAGCAAGAATAAGGGAATACTTCTTAAACTTTTATGCTAATAAGTTTGCGCACTTGGTAGAAATGGACCTTTTCCTAGCAAGTATCGACATGCCAAAACTAAATGTAGATGAGTTAAACAATCTTAACAGGCCCAGGTCAAACACTGACATAGAAACAGCAATAAGAGACCTCCTATCTAAGAAAAGTCCAGGAGTAGATGGTTTTACAGTGGAATTCTACAAGGCCTTCAAAGCAGAGCTCACACCAATACTCCTCCGCCCCTTCAATGAAATTGAAGGAGAAAGTTCACTACCGAACTCATTCTATGAAGCCATCAGGACCCTCATCCCAAAACCAGGTATGGACTCAGAAGAAAGAAGAGAGAGAACTAGAGATCAATATCTTTGATGAACATTAAGGCAAAACTTCTAAACAAATTTTGGCCAATCGACTTCAACAATGAATCCAGAAAATCATACACCACGATCAAACAGGATTCATTTCAGGGATGCAAAGCTGGTTCAATATACTCCAATCAATTAATATAATTCATCACATCGGCAAGAGCAAGGATAAGAACCATATCTTTAGCTCAACGGATGCAGAAAAGGCATTTGGCAAGACCCAACAACTCTTTATGATGAAGGTTCTGGAAAATTTAGGAATCCATGGAACCTTCCTCAATACAATAAAGGCTGTATATGACAAACCTACAGACAGCATTATACTTAATGGTGAAAAACTAAAGCCATTTTTTCTTAACTCTGAAATGAGACAAGATGTCCACTCTCTCTACTTCTCTTCAGTCTAGTATTAGAATGCCTAACTACAGCAATAAGACAAGATGAAAACATAAAAGGGATCCAAATAAGGAAAGATGAGGTAAAACTCTCCCTCTTTGCAGATGACATGATCTTGTATTTAATGAATCCCACGGACTCCACTCCCAAATTACTCAAGCTGATGCACAACTTTGGGAAAGTTGCGGGGTATAAAATTAACCCTCAAAATCAATGGCTTTTCTGTATGCCAGCAATGAAAAAAGTATGACTGAAATCAGGAAAGCAACTACATTCATATTAGCCCCACAAAAAAATAAAATACCTAGGAATAAACTTAAGCAAAACAGTGAA